>NC_134488.1:89166212-89383712 GCF_040206685.1 Ascaphus truei
TGATTACTTTGTGGGGTGTGCCACTAACTTATTAGCGAAACGCAGCACAAACCCCAAACCTGAATCTCATCCTGGGAGTACCCCTATAGTCCCACCCCCTCCCAACACTGCCCACAATTTTCAATTTAGCCCAGTATCTGAAGAGGAGATTACACAAGCGCTCCTCAAACTAAAACTAAGCAGCCAATGTGGACCCGACTTACTACAATCTAGGTTCCTACGACTTGGTGCCCCAGCCATTGCCAAACCAATTGCGTCCATAGTCAACTCTATCCTGTCTGCAGGCTATATCCCTAAGACCTGGAAAACTGCCAGAGTTGTCCCAATCTTCAAAAGTGGGGACAAAAACACTGTCTCAAACTACAGGCCAATCTCACTTCTCCCAATTCTATCCAAAGTTATGGAAAAATGTGTCCACTCCCAATTAAGCGAGTTCTACACCAAGACAAATTTCCCTAGCCAATTCCAGTCTGGGTTTCGTCCCAAACACTCCACCGTAACTACCCTGCTAAAAGTTTGCAATGAAATCCAGTGTGGAATGGAACGGGGACAACTCACTGGTGCAGTATTCCTAGATTTTGCAAAGGCTTTTGACACAGTTGATCATGCTATCCTGCTTAACAAACTCCAGAGCTCTGGAATAGGGAAACATGCTTTAAACTGGTTTCAGTCCTACCTATCAGGAAGATCCCAACATGTGTCCATCTCAGGCTCTAACTCCAACCCCCTGGATATCACCTGTGGTGTCCCGCAAGGCTCTGTTCTGGGGCCCCTACTCTTCTCAGTGTTCATTAATGATCTTCCCACAGCTTGTAAGGAAGCCTCAATACACATGTATGCAGATGACACAATCCTGTATGCACACAGCCATAGCCTCTCTGACCTTCAACACATACTTCAGTCTGACTTTTTGAGACTCGAAAACTGGATTTCCCAAAACAAACTGTTTTTAAACACTGACAAGACTGTAACAATGGTATTTGGGCGAAAAAAGACCCAGTAGAGAGACACACAGCCAAGATGTTAAAATGCCAAAAAACACTTTATCCGACAATGATAAAAAATCAAGGCTTACAGGATACCAGATGATATAAGGCGTTGGTTTTAGAGTGATCTTGATGCCGAGTCGCGACCTCGGGAAACCCCCTCACACAACCGCCTCATTCACTGGCTCCGTCCTTGCTGCTAGTCCACGCCGACACGTCACTTCCGGTTTGCACGCTGGTAGCTGGCGTCACCGGAGCTGCTGCTGCTGCAGACTGTAGCTTGTCTCCCTCTAGGATCTCACGCTGAGGGTTACGCTCTACGCGTTTCGCCGTGCAAGTCGACGGCTTCGTCAGGAGTGCTTTAACCCTAAGAAGGCTATCTTTATATACCCTCCATTATTACATTGACCTTTTCTCCCATTGGTCTAAATGTAATTCGATCTAAATTGACTAAGTCACTAATTGCCCTTACATACAATTTAAATCGTACACAAAGTTTATACAATGAAATTAAAATACAATGTTTAATATAATCAATTAAAAAGACTTCATTATTTGCAAAACATTTGTGATTGTAAAACATATACTAAAATACATAAAACTATAGAAAAAACTATAGTATGAATACACAACCCCCACTGAACTTAAAGGATGCGGCGATTGTTGTATCTCCAAAGACAAAAGAAGGAAAATATTATCAGTACAGAGTATCAGTTTTTCACAGTCACATAATATAGCCAACTTTATACTTTTCAAGGGATCATAGATTTTAAAGGAAAGCATTTAACTCGAAATCAACATTTAAACCCAAAGGTACCAGTGATTTCAGAGTAAAGATCCAAAAACTCTCTCTTTTTTTCAAAGTAGTTATTCTATTTCCCCCTCTCCAGTGTGGTAGCACTTGCTCTAACACAGTGAATCTGAGACCTGATATATCACTGTTATGTTTTTGAATGAAATGGTTAGACAGATTATGTGTTGTTACACCTCTCCTTATGTTACCCACATGTTCCAGCACGCGTGTTTTTACTGGTCTTGAGGTTTGACCTGCGTACTGTAGTCCACATGGGCAACATATAAGGTACACTACATGATCTGATTTGCATGTTAACATTTGTTTAATCTGAAACCTTTCATTAGTGATATTTGATGAGAAACTAAATTTATCATCACATCTATATTTACATGCCAAACATGTTGTGCAGCCATAGAAACCTTTCGATTGTGTAAGCCACCTATTCCCATTTAATTGTACTTTTGGTAATGCACTAGGTGCCAATTTCTCTTTTAGAGATTTAGCTCTCCTAAAAATAACTGTAGGCCTCTCTGGGACAATGTCTCTTAATACAGGATCATTCTTGACAATATGCCAATGTTTGTGGATTATTTTTGATATTTTTTCAGACTGTCTATTGTAATTAGTACAAAATGAAAATTCAAAATTTTTATTAGGTACTTTTTGTTTTGTGTTATACAATAGATCTTTTCTGTCTATATTCTCTGCTCTTACAAGAGCATCCTTAATGATCCTGTCATCATAGTTTTTTTCTTTAAACCTATTTTGAAGAAAGGCAGACTGTTGATGGAAATTATTATCATCTGAGCAGTTTCTCCTAATCCTCCTTATTTGTCCATATGGAATATTATGTAACCAGTTCGGATGGTGACAGCTCGTAGTTGATATATAGTTATTAATATCTACGCCTTTGAAAAATGTTTGTGTTTTTATCTGTCCCTCCTCAATGTAAATTTCCAAATCTAAAAAATTGACCTTTTGGTGACTATGTTCACAATTAAATTGTAGATTCAGTACATTATCATTGAGGTATTCTATGAATTGAACAAGACTTTTTTCATCTCCCTTCCATATGAATATGATATCGTCTATATATCTACGCCATAGGCACAAATTTACACCCAGCTCCGCAATAGACCATATATGGTCCTCTTCCCATGCTCCCATGAGTAGGTTTGCGTAGCTAGGTGCAAATTTTGTGCCCATGGCAGTACCTTGTTTTTGTAGATAATAGATCCCCTCGAACATGAAGTAGTTGTGTTCTAAAATGAACTTTATGCCATCTAAAATGAAATTAGCCTGTTCATTAGGCATCTTTGGATCTTTGGCTAATGCTCTGTCAACTGCTTCATGTCCATCCCTATGATTGATACATGTGTATAACGAGGTGATATCACAGGTAACTAGAAACCATCCATCTTCCCAAATCATTCAAAACATAACAGTGATATATCAGGTCTCAGATTCACTGTGTTAGAGCAAGTGCTACCACACTGGAGAGGGGGAAATAGAATAACTACTTTGAAAAAAAGAGAGAGTTTTTGGATCTTTACTCTGAAATCACTGGTACCTTTGGGTTTAAATGTTGATTTCGAGTTAAATGCTTTCCTTTAAAATCTATGATCCCTTGAAAAGTATAAAGTTGGCTATATTTTCTTTAACTGTGCATGCAATGTCTTGTATATAAATGTATACCTTGTTCATTTATGTAACTGTATTTGTAACCATGTATTATTTCTTTTACTCTGTGCCCAGGACATACTTGAAAACGAGAGGTAACTCTCAATGTATTACTTCCTGGTAAAATATTTTATAAATAAAATAAATAAATAAATATAACAAAGAGCAATCAGTCAAGAAACCAGACTAAAAAAAAAAACATTTGAAATATAAATCAACTGATGAAATGAAATACTATAAAAACGGAACAAATACATTTGGCTGCGCCATAGTGCATCACACGCACCTATGTCCAAGAGAGGCGGAGTCCAAGACGCAACCAATGAGGATCCATCCAGACCCCGAATATCAGAGCCGCGCCTGTTCGGGAAGCCAGAGCATTCACGCCACCGATGCTGAGCAGCAGAACCATGCCCATTCGGGAAGCTAGAGCCTTCACGTCACTGGTGAGGGTCGAGAAATACGTCCGTCAACGATCTTGCGGCATAACTGTGCTGATCAGCTGAGATCCGGAATCCGCCTGATGCCTACCTGCTTGTACCATAGGAACTTCTTGTGAGTACTAGTCCAAATTTACACTCCATGACGATGAAGAATTCCTTTGGCCTTTGTTCCTATATTTTATAGTATTTCATTAAATTAATTGTTTTGTATTTATAATGTTTTTTCAGTCTGGTTTCTTGACTAATTGCTCGTAGTTATACAGCTGCACTGCATTGAGTCCTCTTGTTTTAGTGTCCTTTGAGGATTTTGATTTCTAAATCATTTATGGAATTATCTGGTTGTGAGAAGCGGTGTCCCACTGGAGTGCAGTATCTTCCTTCTTCATGGTGTGGTTATTGTGCTTCTGTGTGGGTTCATTTTGGTTTGACGTTTTTAGCTGGTTTGACCAATGTAGCATCCTTGGTCACATTCTATTGTTAGTCCAAATAAAAAAAGGTATCACCTAATACTGAAGTACTCATGTACTCTGCACTATTAGGAGATTGGAAGGGGTAGGTCTGAGCTCACGTAATTCTGTTTTGCTACGGCGATTGGAAAGGGTACAGATTCCTGCCCCCTTTTAAATGTGCCCATATCCACTTAAAAAATCACTTAAATTCAGAAAAATAAGATCACTCACCCATAATGAATTAGCTGATTAATACATCAACAGAACATTTGGGACAAGTTGCCAAGCCAACCACTGCCATTTTTTGCATCGTGGACCTGTGTATGTATGGGTGATGGGCAGATGATTAGGGGGGTGAGAAGGGGATGATAGAAGAATGTGTAGAGTTGATTTTTGCTTTAAGCCTGCTGTGTATTACTGTGTAAATTCCATATATTCTTCCACTATACATACTGTACGATATATGAAAGCACATGGAAAAGCCATTTCACTAAATATAAATGTCAAAGCATATCTTTTTCTGGCTAATGATAGGATTGAGAGTGTTGCTGCTTCTGTATCCTTGTTCCTTAAACATTTTCCATAAAGATTATGTTACGCCGGTGCTGCCCGCAGACCAGACCCGTCCCCTGTGCTGAGGTGGGACGTAGGGATACACGCACCCGCAGCAAAGGGAGCGCGTCCGGAGTGTGGTGTTAGTGTTGCCAGGCCAGGTATAGTAAGGAAGATAATACTTGCCGGTACCGGTAGTAGAGGAGGAGTAATTATTGCCGTTGCCAAGGTCAGGGATTGGAGAGTTGCGGAAGGTCGAAGGTATAAGCCGTGTGTCAGGGATGCCAGAAATCATGAAGTCCAAGTAGAGCCGAAGTCGAGAGCCAGAGGGGGTAGTCGTCCAATCCGCGTCAATACCTGAGGAGTCACTGAGAGAGTATTCAAATGCTTCCATACAGAACTATGTCGAGCGACGAGTGATGGGAGAGCACAGGCATAATAAGGCTGGGCAGGCCAATGGGAAGAGGGGGCAGGCCTGGAGGACTGCAAGGAGTCCTCCCTGATAGGAGGGAGGTGTTACAGCCCAGCTGAGTGTAGTCATTGATTTATATGGAACTGTGTGAAGCTTGGGGGCGACACCTCACTGCAGGAGCAGTGGTTAAAAGTGCTCTGTTAGACATCCCGGGAGTGGAACGGGCCACAATTTGGCTTTAATAGGGGAAAATTTGTTCTCCCATGAGGGAGCGCCTAAGAGCGACACCCAGGACATAAATTTCCAGCTCCCCTCAGATCCCCAGGGAGGACCTATATGAGGGCAAACAGGGCCTAGAGGTTGATATGTGGCCGACCTACAGGGTACGCAATGATTCCCCAGACGCAGAGAACCAGCGAGGGTGAGGCAGAGGCGGAACCACAGGAGAAGGAACTCACTCCCCACCCCTATCCCCTCCCTCGATTTTTCCCTTCCCGCCCCCTGTCCCGAGGTTTCCCCGTTCGTCTGTTCGTCTACCCAGTATGTCTGTAAATGTCTAACCATTCACAAACGGGAGCAGCACATGCAGTAGTTCGATCTTGTATTATGCCGTTACCATACTCACTGTATGTACATTATCATTTGAACAAAATAAAAAATTTAAGTTGGAAAAAAAAAAAAAAGTGCTTTGTTAGGCGTGTGCTCTGTAAGCTGGGAATGCATGCGCATAACGTCTGGGGCTGGCGTGCGTGTGTGCGTGGATTCGGTGACTGACGCGCGTATGCGCATGGGGTCAGTGACAGATGCACGTGTGCGCATAGAGCGCGGAGCCGGAGACACACGCAGAGGTTGCGGTTCAACAGGCACCTCTTCGGTTGGTGCAATCCTGTGATGGCGAGGAGCCTGAGTGTCAGTGGCAGACAACGGAGGTATGTGGGAATTGCGCTGCAGTCGCTTGGACGCCTGAGTACCGACGGGGGGTGAGCACTGGTCGCGCTGACGGCACTGAGACACCAGATTCCTTACAGATTACTGGACAGATGTAACATGATGTGAGTGCTCCTACCTCTTTCTATTACCAGACACAATGTTAAACAACTCTAAGCGTGCAAAACAAAGTTATTTTAAAAGGTGCAGTTGCACCAAAATACATTGTCTATCAAGTAAAAACACGACTGTAACTCACTGTTAACTATTGTGATGGATGTTTATTCATTGATGCTCTGGGTGAGAAGGGAGAAGGGAGAGACAGAGGAAGGATGTCAGCTCCTTATAAAGAGGTCACAGATTAATGATGTGCTGCAAGGTGTCTAATATAATTATATATTTGTTTTCACTAGGTTACAATATTTAAATCTGAATCTTGAATCTATTATTTGTCATAAATATTATATATTTTTTAATACTAGCATTGTATGTGCATACAAATATGTCATTGACTGAGCCACTGATTGAGCAACTGTGCTGAAGCAGGGAAATCCATAAAACCTGATTTGTTGGTGGCCAGTGTGGCCTGGAGCTGCCCACCCCTTCCACTACTACACTAAAGCTTCTTCCCTCAGGATTGGCAGAAGCCAGCATTTCAGCCAGTATCCTACACAAAACCAATGTTAGCTTGTCATTTTATGGGCCACAGGCTCTCACTTGCTAGTAAGTCATAGAGTGTATAACATAGAGAGCACCTTTGCCTATAAACCCAACTTATCTCCAAAAGCACTGCCTGGCCAAAGATATCCGGAGTATATTTATTAGCTGTCAATGTTTATCTTGTTTTTCATTCCACAGTTCCTCTTCTGTTTTTTTCAACGTGACTCACAAAGAAGGGGTCTCTCGATGACAGAGTTCAGAGTTGCTAAGTGTTTAGGGAAGGAAGTATATGTGATAGCACTACCGTCTGGCACTTGATACAAGAGCACATTTCTTGGGTTTTAACTTAAAAGGCTTTTGTTTATGGGAAAACATACAAGTGGGTTAAACATATCAAAGAAAAACAAATATCAGTAGACTTCTATGAAAACAAAATTCATTTTAGCCTACAGTATGCTGTCCAAATGATACAGTATGTTTTTGGAAAGTTTTTTTTCTATATTTGATTTATATATATGTACTGTATAAAGTAAGCAATTATCACAACAGACCATATGGATCATGTTACACAGTTCATTGTAGTCCTCGCAATTCAGTACTGTCTGTGATATAGATTTCAGTATTTGTTCAAATGGAAATCCACTTTTATGTGTATTAGTGAAAAAATTTTAACCTTCCGCAGTTATCAACAAAAGGAAGGTGATGTCTGAAATGTCACCTATGCTAGTATTTGGCTTTTTATGGGGCAGCCATTTGAGTTACAAGTTTTATCATGAAGAAATAAGTCCAAAACAGGTATGCTACTTAATACATATGTCCCATGCATGACGATTGTAACTAAAAGTGTCACATAAAACAAAAATTCTGTCCTGAGTGCACTTTAAATCATACAGCACTGGGCCGCTGCATCAGTTGTTTTTTGTGTGTTGTAATTTTTTCTAAAAGAGAATAGCCATAAACTATCTTTGTAAGAAACTAGCAGGAATAGCCTTAAAACCTAACCTGTCAGGAAACACTGGTATAGATAATTGGAGGGTTAAGGGGCTTATTCTACAACCGCTGAAGCAGATGATTTTCGACAAAAATTACCCATTAAAATCGACAAGGAATTTCTGCCGAAAAAGATATCCCAAACGCCCACGTAAATGGATATAGAATACAGTAATGCTCTAAATTCTATATTTGTGTAAGGAAGTAATGACTCCAGTCTTGACTTTCTATCTGACCTGCAGCAGTAGTAGGCTAAGCTATTTCAGCTGTATCTCTGCTTTTAAAAGGCGAGGTGTTCCTCCAGCTGCTGTAGGTACATTTTAAAAGAATGGCGATGGTTGGCAGGTTTATCTTTTTTCTTAAACCTTGTGGTTTTAAGGATCTTACAAAAGTATTTATAGTGAAGCAGTTAGTGAAAGGTTGGTGCAGTACTATGAGGACAATTGATACTAGTAAGTCCAGGGCTTTTTTTTGTGATGATACACATCTGGTGTACGCCATACCGACACCTCTCTGGTACGCCATACCGACACCTCTCTTCCCTTGCTGGGGCTGGGCCGTCGCTGCACACAGCCAATCCCTCCCCTGCCTGTTTCCCCACCTCCCACATGGCTGAGCAGAGCAGACAGACAGAGCAGTCCTTATGCCCTCCCCAGGTAAAATTCTTAGAGGAAAGAAAGTGTGTGTGTGTGTGTGTGTGTGTGTGTGTGTGTGTGTGTGTGTGTGTGTGTGTGTGTGTGTGTGTGTGTGTGTGTGTGTGTGTGTGTGTGTGTGTGTGTGTGTGTGTGTGTTGGGGAGGGGAGGGGGCTATTATGTGAATTCTGGGGATTATGTGTATTGTCAGTGGTTATTATGTGTTTTGGGGAGGGGCTATTATGTTTACTTGGGGAAGTTACATGTGTTGGGGTGTTATGTATATTGAGGGAAGGGGGGTTATGTGTATTGCGGGGTATTGGGGAGGGGGGTATTAGTAGAGAGGTTATGAACAGCGTTTTGCAGGTGCAACAGTGTTAGGACATACAGATAGACAAATCCGTGAAGTGGTCGTAGGCTTAAAGACGTTGGCCAAATAATTTAACTAAATGACCCTTGGTTATGAGAAGATAAACAGATAAGTATTTAACTATATAATTTAACTATATAATATAAATATATACAACAGATACGTTATCCTATATCTATACTTAATTATTGATCCAGAGGAAAGCAAACAAAAAAAACCATTGTCATATCATCCAATGATATCTCATAAGGTGAAAAATAAATTCCTTCATGACTCCAAGAATTGGCAATCAGATTACTCCCTGGATCAACATCCTTCTCATGTTTACTTATATAGTATATCCCTGTATACCTTTCCTTTCTAATAAGATGTCCAACCTTTTTTTTTTAACAAAGTTTCTGCTTCAAATATTTGTTTGAGCTCTTATGTTCTGTTTAATTTGTTTCTTTAAAGATTCTCTTGCTATGACCAGGGATTGCCTGTCGTGCATGAATTGTCTGAGCGGGTTTGGTGTCCTCACTACTGGGGTATGCTGTAAGGGTTCCATAGGTGCCTGTAATACGGGTGCACTTGGAGAGACCATCATGGCCTGATCTAAAAGAAAATCTTCCCCATCATTTTGGTTTGGCAATTTTGTTTTAACGTCCTGAATTCTAACGGGGTATATTGTAGGTGTGTCTGTTGATGTACCTTGTAATAGAGGTCAATGCGTAATGCTAAGACCAATGCCAAGAGAAGAGTAATGAAGAATAATAAAAGGTACTTGTAAAGGGACACCCAAATAAATGCTTGATTGAAGACAGGTACTGGGTACGTATTCCTAGATAGTGAACTCCCCACCCACGTAGGTAAGTATACACAACAACACCAGGAATCATAAACATTTGAAGTACCCTAGAGCATACCTAGAGTCCTGAGATCCATAGTAGGGAAAACATGTAGCAAGCAAGTGTACTCACTTATGAAGTTGCAACGTCCATGTGATCCTGAAGTGGGGGTCCTTACGAGTGCATCCGTCCGATGAATCGATGTGACAAAAGAGAGAAGAAGAGGCAGAGCACTACAACAAGTATCCAGCAAATAAATGATGAGGAGAATGTGTGTCCCATAAAAAATAATTATTTAATGGTAATGTAGAAAAAAGAGGGCCAGAAAGCCCCACCAATGTTTCACACTACACAGAGCGCTTTGTCAAGGTATACATATCCAACTTTATTAACACATTTATAGAGACAAGCTAACATAATTAACCAATACACATAATAGGACCGCCCTACCTGATTGCTAACAAGCCCATGGTGTGTCTAAAGAGACTCCTTAATGCAATTGCGGCATGGAAACCACAAGTCCCGTCCCCGACAACCAATCCAGAGCCAGGACAGATCCAATATCCACCGTGGTACGCGCTTGCGCAATAACCACACTGTAGATAGATCCGTCCTGGCAGGAGTGTAGAAGAGAACGGGTGCCCGCGTGCCCTGTAAGACTCCCGCGCGCGAGTCCCGGCAGCATGTGGGCGGAGGCGGCATGCGCCACGGAGGATAGGAGCGGCGCCCGACCAAAGCGGGTAAGGAGCCGGCGGGGAGGGGGCATGGAACGTGCGGCGGTGTTGGGAGCCAGGGTGACGGGGACCCGCTATAGGGAGCGTGTCCCCCGATCCCTTACATATTTTTACTTTGTTATCATGTAAATTTTTAATTGTTCTGAGTGTTCTACATGATAAGCTCATTTTATCATATTTCTTGAGATACTCATATTGTCAAATTCTCTCCCTGTCTGACACCCAGGGCTGGCCATATCTCACGGACCTCTGATTTGGTTCTCCGCATGCGCATACCGGCGTTGGTGTGTGTTACATTGTGCCCATTATGGGAGTCTGAGGGAAGGAAACTTTTCAGCCCCTGTGATGCACGCGTTGATGTTATCATCTTCACGCTCTATGGGCAGCTTCCATTACCATGACGGATCTGCCCACAGTTAGTTACTGCGCAAACGCGTACCTGGGTGGATAACAGATCTGTCCTGGCTCTGGATTGGTTGCTAGGTGCGTGATTTATGAGCATCATGTGAGCGCATTGCACCCGGCTTATGGTGTATGATTTTTGATCTGTGCGATCTGCAGGATGGCGCCGCACTTTTCCCGCTGTGGGTGGCCTCTATTGCCTGGACGGATCTATTTACAGTGTGGTTATTGCGCAAGCACGTACCACGGTGGATATTGGGTCTGTCCTGGCTCTGGATTGGTTGTCGGGGCGGGACGTGGGGTTTCCATGCCGCAAATGCATTAAGGAGTCTCTTTAGACACACCATGGGCTTGTTAGCAATCAGGTAGGGTGGTCCTATTTTGTCCTATTTTGTGCTATGTGTATTGGTTAATTATGTTAGCTTGTCTCTATAAATATGTTAATAAAGTTGGATATGTATACTTTGACAAAGCGCTCTGTGTAGGGTGAAACGTTGGTGTGGCTTTCTGGTCCTCTTTTTTCCACATGACCATTAAATAATTATTTTTTATGGGACACACACTCTCCTCATCATTTATTTGTTGGATACTTGTTGTAGTGATCTGCCTCTTCTTCTCTCTTTTGATGTACCTTGTATACTGAGGGCATGCTTTTCCCTTTGGAGGAAGGTGCACCATTCATCCCTAGGTACACCATTGGCTGAACGTATAAGTGTATTACGCAACTGATTTATGATTTTACAATCAAAAGTGCCCTCTACTGGCCAACAGAATATATTTTCATTGTCTCCCTCTGTCCTCTGTATCCATTTTTTATTATATTTAACTGAAGATGCTCCATATAGTGTACACATAGTCTCTAATGGCGACCCTTTCGTCAGATGAGAATTTTGGTTTCCCATTCTTCATTTGCAATAATCAACGTTAATTCATTATGTACAATTCCTTTTGGTATATTATTGATATAAACAGAGTAAATATACAATCAACGACCTGTCGTTCTCAGAGAAAAACCAATGGTACCTCCTTTCGGAGTCTCCTTACCAAAACACAGGTTTTTCAGTCCGAAATCTGTCCCTTAATCATATTTTCTCATCATAACTATACCAAAAACTTAACCCTTAAGTCAGTGGGTCCTACCCAGTCCTGATAAACCTTAAACCTTTATAAAAATGTATACAGATAAGACCTTAGAAACAATCATAAACAAACTCACTTGATATTGTGGATCCCATAACTCGGATAGGTTTACCTTTCGAGACCATCATCTCTCTAATCACTCAAACATTTAAACTATAGGCTTTTTGTAAGAAAGTGCCTTACCTTGGTTCATGAGACGTCTTCGTTTGAGTGAACGAGGATGAAGTCTCGTCGAGTGTCCTGGTTCCGAGATATTGGGGTCCCTATTCGGGCGCCAACTGTGAAAGCTGTAAAATATTACAACACAGGTTCAGTATAACAAGCGAGTTTATTACTTACAGTACAAGTGCACACAGGGAGAAAGCTTGCAAAGAGCTCTCTGCAAGGTCACACTTGCAGAGAATATTTATACACTTATATAAACAACTCCGCCCCATATATGGGGTGAATTATACATCATGGAAAATAACTAAAACTTATGAAAAACAACTAAAAATGCTTATGCAAAACCTTATCTATATCTATAACCTTTTCTACTCTATTATGGCTGTCGCCAGAACCTTGTGATTTCCTGTAGAGACATTCAGTACATTTTATCTGTTACTAACCTTGGCCTCCTTTTGGCAGATGCATGGGCTGATATCTACTGAGAGCAACAACTTATACAACATTCTCACATCTTTCATAACCCAGGCACATAAAATGGCTGATATACATAGACAGACAAAATGGCTGCTTGTCCTAGCGCCCCCTCCAAAAGATCCCCATATATCCACCTTTCACACATCCTGTTCTGATTCTACTACCTTACACAATTTAGTGACATTAGCAAAGATAGAGACTTTGCTCTTGAAGCCAACCTCAAGGTCATTAATAAACAAGTTAAAAAGCAGGGATCTCAGTACCGGTCCCTGAGGTACTCCACTCATGACTTTAGCCCAACCTGAAAAATTTCCATTTATGACAACCCTCTGTTATCTATCCTTCAACCAGTTTTCAATCCAAGTGCATATATTTTTACAGAGTCCAATTTGCTTTATTTTGTACAACAACCTCGTGTGGAACCGTATTTAAAGCCTTTGCAAAATCTAAGTAGACCACATCAACTGCATTACCCTAGTCTAAATTCCTACTTATCTCCTCAAAGAAACAAATAAGGTTAGATTTGCATGATCTATTCTTCATAAATCCATGCTGACAATTACTAATAATTTTGTATTCCATTAGGTATTCCTGAATATTATCCCATATTAAACCTTCAAGTAGCTTCCCCACTGTTGAAGTCAGGCTTACAGGTCTGTAATTCCCCAGTTGTGATCTTGCTCCCTTTTTTTTTTTTTTATAACTTTCCTTTTTATTTGGTCATACAGTGCATACAAAACATCACCTCCCATTAACATACATTACTATACTGCACCGACACACTTTATTCGAGCAAATACCCAGTATGTACCTGGCAGATACCTGGAATGCGCCGCTCCTCACCTCTGACAAGCCCCGTTGCATTTGCCTTCCCAGCCTGGGTTCATGCCTGGCTGATGGGCGGCTGATCTGTTAAATAATAATGATTAGGATTTAATAGGCTGCAATGCTTCGTGTGTCTACCAGATGGCATAAATTCATGAATTGTAATGCAGTATATATATATATACTGTGCAGTATTGCAGCCAGTGGGAATAAAATGCTTCAATCCCTGCCTGGAAAATAACTCAATGCACTCGGGCAGAAAACAGTCACAAACCTCAATACACCCGGGTATACCCGAATTCGTGGGACTAGCCGAGCTCGAATAAAGTGTGTCGCCAGTGTATATCCCTTTCTATCAGAAAACCAAAACTTAGACACATGACGACCTACAGACTAGACAAACCACATGTAAAGACACACTAATGAGACAGACGTGACATACCGGACTGGGGCGAGGCACAGAAGGGTGGGGGGGAGGGACGATGAGGGGACCCTGGAGGCTGTATCTTTGAGAGGGAAGCACTGCGTCTCAATGTGTGCACTTGCCGCTTCCTGTGTACCGTCTGGAGAACCCTACTCTATTTGTCTCTATGTCTTCATCTGGACTGGTCCGTCAAAGGAGAACGCATTTGCTATTATTAATGCAAGATTGTGGCGGCATCCACCCCCGGGATGTCTGTTTGGGCTATCCATGGGGCCCAGATTTTTAGAAATTTGGGGCCAGAGTCGTTGACCCAACTCGTCAACTGCTCCATCTGGCAGACATGCCAAATTCTATTCCTGATTTTGGGTATAGTTGGAACTTCTTTTTGCTTCCACAATGCTGCAATCTCGCACCTCGTGGCGGTTGCGAAATGCGTAACCAGTTTGTGTGTCACCTAGGACACGCCCTGGGGCTGTCTGCCCACTAGGAACAGCCACGGGTCGAGGGGGATCTCCAAATTGAGAATCCTTTGTATCCACTCTCTGATAGATTCCCAAATCGGGACCACGATCGGGCAGGACCACAGCATGTGTTTCAGGTCAGCGACTTCCCTGCACTGTTTTGGGCAGAGCGGGGAGTATCCCCTGACAAATTTAGATAGTTTCGCTGTGGTATGATACCACCGCATTAGGACTTTATATGCGTTCTCCTTTAACGTGGCACATATTGAACTTTTAGCAGCCGCTTGCAATATGTGGTCCCATTCCTCTTCCTCTAGTGTCTCTCCTAAATCTGTCTCCCATTGTCGCATGTATTTCAGTCGGGGGACGTCTGTTGTCTCTGGACAGATCACCTCCCTATACATCCTAGAGGTTAGTCCCCTTGTGTCCGTTTCTCTAGAACACAGCTGTTCGAAATTAGTTCGTGCCGGACGAACTGGGAATTTATTATAGAATGCCCTGACCTGGAGGAATCTAAATAATTCTGAGTTTGGTAAATTTTTCTCTGCCTTAATTATGTCGAACGTCTTGATAAATTTCCTTCCTTCCAGGTCTTTCAATCTTGTGTAACCCGCTTGCGTCCATTTTACAAATCTGTCACCTAACAGCCCTGGAGAAAAATCCGGATTTCCCAGCAAGGGGGTCATTAATGACTGCTTTGTTGCCAACTTGGCTTTAAATTTAGATGACTCCCAGACCACCAGTGAGTTCGCAATTGCGCAGAGCGGCGTCCCGATCGATTTTTTACATTGTTTTGGGAGCCAAATCAGGTTGTGTAGCGCTACTGGCGCACAACATTCTTTTTCTAGGGCTACCCACCTTCTCTTGGCTGGGTTCGAGTGCCATTGGACAATTTGGCATAATTGTGCCGCCTTATAATATGCCAACAAGCAAGGTACCGATAGCCCTCCTTTCGTCACTGGCTTTGTCAGTAGACTTTTTGCAATTCGTGGGCTTTTTTTGTTCCAAATAAATTGGATGATGTGGGCCTGTAGGGCCAGGATCTCAGCCTGAACGAGCGGTATTGGAAGGGCTTGAAACAGATATAGCATCTTGGGTAGTAAGTTTATTTTTACACTATTAATCCTACCGAACCATGATATCCCATAGCCTGCCCAAACCCTGAGATCCTCCCTCAGTTTCCTCATCATTCTAGGGAAATTAGCTTTTTATAGCGTATTGTATTCCTTAGTAATATATACCCCTAAATATTTGATAGCGGAGGGCTGCCATTTGAAATTGAAGTTGAGTTCTATTAATTTTTCGACCGGTTTGGTTAGGTTGATGTTAAGAGCCTCCGACTTGGTCTGGTTAATTTTGAACCCCGAAACCATGTTGAAAGCTCCCAAGATCTCAAAAACATTGGTCAAGGAGGTAAGCAGCTTTGATAACGTTAAAATCACATCATCTGCATATAACGCCACTTTATGCGTCTGCTCTCCCACTTCTATCCCTGCTATATTTGGGCTTAGCCTAATATGGGCCACTAGGGGCTCTATACAGAGGGCGAATAACAGAGGTGATAGGGGGCATCCCTGACGTGTCCCGCTACGGATGTTAAATACATCTGAGGGGAAATCCTGGTGTCTCACTCTTGCCGTAGGACCATTATAGAGAGCTAGTATCGCCTCAAGGAGGCGCCCCCCGAAGCCAAACGCCCCCAGCGTCTCCCGTAGGTAAGGCCAGTCGATCCTGTCGAAGGCTTTTTCGGCGTCCAGACTTAACACCATTGACGGGATATTTTTCTTTTTCGCCAGATCAACCAAATCTATAATCCGTCTGGTAATGTCTGCCGCCTGCCTGCCCCCAATAAAACCCACTTGATCCGGGTGTATCAGCTCGGGAAGGACAATGCCCACCCTGTTAGCTATTAGTTTAGAGAAGATTTTAGTATCAGAATTAATCAGGGATATAGGCAGGTAGCTCTTGTAGTCTGTCGGGTCCTTACCGGGTTTGTGGATCAACGAGATAGACGCCTGGAGCATCCGTGCCGGGAAAGGCTCCCCTGTTAGTATCCCATTAAATAATTTCAGCAAGTGTAGAGCCAGGATCTTACAGAATTTTTTATAATATAAATTAGAAAAGCCATCCGGCCTGGGGGCTTTCGCTGTTTTAAGGGTCTTCATTACCTCTGTTAACTCTTCTAGGGTGAAATCCCCTTGTAGTGCCTCCCTATCCTCCCTGCTCAAGGTCGGTAAATTCGCCTCCATTAGGAATTTCTCTAGCGTCTCTGCAGTTTTTTGGTTGTGGTTGACCTTATCTCCGTCATATAGTGTCGCGTAATAATTTTTAAACACTTCCACTATTTGTCTAGGATCAGAGGTAAGGTCCCCCCCCCTGTGTTTTGATGGACGCGATATGAAAATTTGGAAGCTTGTTTCGGAGCTTATTGGCAACTAAGGTATCTGGCTTGTTGGCTTTCTCATAGAATCTGCGCTTGGACCATGCCAACTTCTTTTCGGCCTGGGAGGATAGCACCAAATTAAGGGCCGCTTTAGTATCAGACAACTCTTTCGACGTGGACTGACTCTTATTAATGGTATGCTGTGCAGTGAGGTGTGCTAGCTTTGCCTGCAGTTCTCTTATCTTTGTTACTTTTTCTCTTTTTCTCTTACCTGCTATATTCATCAGTATTCCTCTGAGTGTAGCCTTATGGGCCTCCCAGAGCGTGGATTGTGACGGCACACTGCCTTCATTTTCCCTAAAAAATTCTTTGATCCACTCTCCTATTTCCTTTTTGGTTGCGTGGGCTTTTAGTGGTAGCTCATTGAGCTTCCAGTTTGCTCCAGGTCTGTCTAGCGCCTCTAATGTGCACCTCAGCTCTACTGGTGCATGATCTGACCACGAGATTCCGTGAATCTCCGTGTGGCCAATCACCGGAACCACTCTGTTAGATACTAGGAGGTAATCTATCCTACTGTATCGGTTGTGGGGGTGGGAGAAAAAGGTATATTCGCGGGCGTCGGGGTGTTGTTCTCGCAAGGCGTCTATGAGCTGACAGTCTTGGAGGCCCTTTTGTATTGTTAGTAGGTCCTGTTTGTGGGAAGAGTTAAGTTTCGTGCATCTGTCCAAGTCAGGGTCTAAGGTGCGGTTGAGGTCTCCAGCCAGGAAAATACTCCCCTTTGCAACTCTATGTAATTTATCAAAGAGATGATCAAAGAATGTTATGCTTTGTTCGCATGGGGCGTATAATGAAGCTAGTGTTAGCAGCTGGCCCTGTATTGAGCCAATCAGAATTAGGAACCTGCCTTCTTTGTCTGCATACTGTTTATCTACAGTTAGCGCGAGCCTATTGTGTATTATGATTGCTACTCCTCATTTTTTAACGTTGGCCGAGGCCAAATAGACCGATCTATAGCTTTTATCTAAAAATGTTGGGTGATTAGTGTGTGAGAAGTGAGTTTCTTGTAAAAAGATAATGTCTGCTTTCATGCGGCTGTATTCTTTGAATGCTATTCTGCGCTTCGTGGGGCTATTAAACCCTTTGACATTATGTGAGATCATAACTAGTTCTCTACTCATCTTGGATGTAGTTGGCGGCTGCTCCGGGATCAGGTTTGGCTCCTACTCGTGTGCCCGTCTCTGTGGTGGTCTCATCCACGTCCGCTGGTGCTCTGCGGTTCTTCCATCTTTGAAGATTCTGCATGCTGGGATAGGGAAAGGCGGACACAACAGGGAAGGAGGGAGGGAAACATGTAGACACACATAAACTAACCACATAAACTGTGGTCTCAGGGCCTTGGCACCTGTACCCTGGCCCCTTGATCATCGCCCCTGGGTGACGCTCCCCCTCCTTGCGTCTCGCCCCCTCCCGCACTGTTATCCCCTCCCAATGGACTTCGCCGGTGACCTGTAGCGATGTCCTAACTGGTCCCGATGGTTGGTGCATGCGTAATTCGGGGCAGGCTCGAACCCCTCCGCCCGCGCCCACTCCTACAGATATCCTAATCAAAAACGAAGAACTTTTGAGTGCATCGTTCCCCCTGTACCGTGTGTTTTCCTGTATGCGGACTATTTACAACCCCTCTTCTCTGTGAAGACCTACCGCCCTCCCACTGCTTCAGTGTGGACCCCGTGGCTGTTGTTTACTGTTTGGAGACCTGACCTGCCTATATCTCCTGAGCTCTATTTTATTCCTTCTTGTATTACCCCTCCTCTGGGAGCAGTGTTTCAGTGGTTGCTACTTCTGGGCGACCTCTGGGCGATGCGACCCCTCGTTAGCTCCTGCTCTTAAATTAGATCCCATTTGCATGTGGGTGGGCTACCTTCTCCTTTCTCATCCTTTAGTTTGTACTTTGTCTAATCCCTACTATCTTTAACTGCTCTCCCCCTTCTATGCTTTCATATCTCTCGCCTATCTTACCCCTACCCTCCATCCTGTCACTTCCACCATCCTTCTTATCTACTTACTCTTCCTTCTTTCTTCACTTACTTTGCCTTCCTTCCCTTCTCGGTTCCAATCCCCCTCCTACATATCTCTGTCTCCTCCCCCCCATCTTCACTTCCTATTACCCTTTCTTATCCTGCAACTTCCCTATTCCTACCCTATATTTCACATCCCCCTACCCTCTCGCCTACCTACTTCTTTCACCTCTACTCTGTCCGTCTCTTCCTATGATCTGTTGTGTACTACTCTCTCCCCTTCCCTTGTCCTCCCTTCCCGTTCCTTCAACTTGTCCACTTTTTGCGACCGGTGCTTCCGCGTCTCTCCCTGTTTGGGGCTTCACTCCCCCCCAGATGACCATTCCTATCGGTTTTGGAACCTCGCCGCATTTTGGGCCTGTAATTCTACAATAGGAGCCTTTATTGTGTGTTAAAAGTTCCTCTCCGTTGCTGTCTAAAAAAACGCCGACCAGAAGAGCGACCCGCACGGGGGTCCCCCTCAACTCTGCCCTGCGGTGTGTGGTAATGCCGCATTTTGCCTCTGCGCGGGATTTGGGGTTCCCTGGCCGGCTTTCCTCTGTTGCTCGCTCCCCCACTGCCCCTCCGGTGTCGCGTAGGCTGTTGTAGGCGCGCGCTGCTGGTGTGCAGTCTCTTGCGGCCCTGCGCTGTCTTCCGGTGCCTCCTGCTGACGTGCCTAATCGTCTGTCCTGTACCTTCCACCACATTCAAGATGGCCGCCCTGCGGACCGCCCCTTCATGTGACGTATTTCCTCGGCCGCCATTTTGAAGAGGGCGGCCCATTTCAGCGGACGTGTCGGTGGCTGCTCCTCCCGCTTGGGCATTTTTCCCGCTCGGGCAGCTTTTCCCGCCTACCTGCCTTCCTTTTTCTGCGTGCCACGGTGGGGGCCTCCGCATCGCCATCTTAGCGGCCATGCCACCACCACGAGGTAAGTTCTTACAATTTCACAGGTATCTCCTCTGCGTATCCTGATGCAAGCAGGGTTCAGTCTTCATAGTCCAATGCTCCCGGGGGTGGTAAAACAGGGGTTCATTTATTAATTGTTCGGGACTTCGGTGCACTTTGTAACGTATTGAACGGCAAACTTTTAAACTTAGGACATATTGTTAATTGAGATGTTTGTAACGTGTTCTCAGCCTTGGTCGGTCCCGACTTCAGCCTCGTTCCCTACTGTGGTCCACGAGGGACCTGGGACTGTTTCTTCCGCATCAGTGCCTGCGGGGGCTGCCCGCAGTCCTAGTTTCTTAAGAAACACTGGCCCCTCTTCTGGAGACTTCATATTTATTGGGCGGCCATTTCGGACCACCAAGAGGCCGAACGGGAGTGTCGAACGATAGCGGATCGCGTTATCCCTCAGCGTTTTCGTGATGGGCCATAGGCCCATGCGACGGGCTAAGGTGGACGGGGCTATGTCCTGGAACACTGCAATTTTTGCCCCTTCAAACTCTAAGAGGGGTGCGTTCCTGGCACGCTGCAGCACTTCCTCTCTTGTTTTGTAATAGTGCAGCCGCACAATGATATCCCGCGGCTGTTCGTTCGGCTGCGGCCTGGAGCGCAGCGCTCGATGGCACCCATTCATGTGCAGTCTGTCTTTTGGGGATTCTGGGCATAGATGCTCGAGCCACCGCGCCACGAACTCCTCGCAGTCCCCAATGCTTTCCGCAATCCCCTGGAGGCGCACATTGTTGCGGCAGTCTCGGTTTTCCGCGTCCTCTTGTCTCTCTCTGAGGTCATTAATTTGTGCTTGTAGATCTGCCGGTTTTTTTGTGTTTTTTGGGGCGGTTTTGGTGTTTGCATCCACTTTCACCTCCAGCTCGTGTGTTTGGGCCCCCAGGTTCCCCACCTCTTTGCCTAGGGCTTTTATTTCGGCTTGTAACATTGACTTCAGGTCCGTGTAGAGTCGCTCGAAGTCACAGCGTCGCACTGGGAGAAGACCCTGGTCTCCCCCTGCTTCTCCCTCTCCTTCCGACTCCGATCCCGTGCAGGAAGTGGGCACCATTACCGTGGCTGCTCTGCTAGATCTCCCCTCTCCGAAGTATTCAGGTAATCCCTTCTTTCTGGGGGTTTTGGATATCTTTTTAGACATCTCGGTAGTGTTATCTTCCTTTTATTATATAGTTAGCCGTTCTTTTTTCAGTTATTCGTTTTTTCTGTTATTATTGATCGGAGTGAGGCACGGAGCTACTGGGCTATGCTGCCATGCTCCTTGCCTTTGCGCATGCGCCCCTGTAACAGGGGAGTAATCTCTGTTCAAGTAATGTGCCTTTAATCTGGCAGTGTGGTGGTTAACTGCTGGTAGTCAATTAATAAACACCACCTGCCTGATTGCTTACAAAAGCCTGTCTGTTGAGACAGGAAGTGACTCCTTAGCTCTGACTGAGAGCTGACCTTTGGAGAGACAGAGGAGTGTTCTTGAGACTCCCAGGAGAGTCTGACCAAGAGAACACACATCTCTGGAGCTGATCGGTCTTGAGCTCTGCCCAGCACAGCTGATTGCAAGACACCAAATAAGACTTCTAAACCTGGATGCTGATATTTTCTGTGCACGCACGGGTGCGGTTCCAGGAGAGCAGAGAAGCTTACTCTACAGCAAGAAACAGATAAGACTTTCATAATTAAGAGACTGCTTATATCTGCTTATTTCATGCTATATGTTTTGGGGCTGCGAGACATGCTTAACTTATGGAGTTGTGAATTAATTGCATGGTATTTTCACTAGAGATACTCCCAAGTGAATAGAAGCTTTGTTTCCCCCCCCCCCCCGTGTTTGAATGATTTCCTGATGAAAAGGAAAAGGCACAATAAAGCCTATTATAATTTCACCTTATAAAGTCTCCAATTGTGTACCTCTGTGAACGTCCATCTACATATGGTGTCCGAGGTGGAACAAGAGGTGTCTTTGCAGTTAAAAAGGACCGGAGATTTTTATGTGAAAAATGTTTTATGCTTTTTGCCTACAAGCAACTTAGAAAAAAAAAACCTTCTGCAGCAGAGATCAGAGTTAAAGGGACACACCACTGAAACCACACTGCACTGAAACTTACAAAACCACAGATGGACTCTTTGCCCCAATCCCTAGAGGAGAAAGACTGCTGAAGTAGCTAAACCTTATTTTGCCTATCACAAAGTGTAATATGGTCATTGAAATAGGGGTTTTGCCTTCCAGCCATAGTCAGGGTTCAAGAAGTGAGTCAGCCCTTAAAAAGGGATAGGTGTTTGTTGTTTTCAAAAGTTTCGCTGAAGCAGTGAATACAGATGGTGACCCACGAGTGGTACTGATTTTGCAAATAAAGGTTGCCACACCCCATAGGGCTACCAGCTGTGAATGGAGTATATGCAGAAAAGTGTGAAAATTGATATAAGACTATGCTGAAGCAGGGGAATTTTTAGCAAACAAATGCTGAGTGTTGAGTCACCCTGCCGGAAATGAAAGAATATTTTTTTTCTGCAAGTAAAAAAGTCTGCCTATATATATCTTGGGAGCAAAAACAGACACCCAAAGTGTGAAGTGTGAATGCCATAATACCCAAAGATGAGACTGAAAATTACTGAACTCAGGCAGAGAACCAAATTCTGTTGCTGAAGCGGAGAGATTGCACCTAGCAAGTAAATGGTGTAGAGCAAATAGACTTTTTTTTACCTAGCAACTGCACATCTTGTATACCTGATAAGAGAAAATGCATGCACAGTACTGCTGATATTGAAAAAAAAACAAAACAATTTCCCAGGAAAGAAAGTCTACAGAGATGCCTGTGAGAGCTACGACCTCTACAAGCAAAATATGCCCATCTGTAGGACTACCACAATTGGGGGTTCTAGCAAATACAGTGGCAACATCTGCAATAGCACCTCCTGAGGTCAGGAAGAAAATTACACCTGATAGCCTAAAAATGGAGGACAAGATGCAGCGTTCCTGTAATGAACCCTACCCCACGGAAGAGTGGCCCTTCCAGTCCAATAAAGAGGAAGACATCTCTTACGGGGAACCCGAACCGAGTCACACCCACAAAACACCCCAAGAATGGTGGGGGTGCCTGAACTCTGCACGAACAGAAAAGACCGCTCCCTTTGACGAATATGATCAGCAGGAGACAGAGCTGGAGCAGCAGATCACCCTATATTTCTGTCAGCTAAAGCAACTGTCGAACAAGGAGAAAAAGAACCCCTATATTGGGAGCACACTGTGGCTAATGATACTGATGTGAGAGTAAAGTATTAAAACCTGATAAAGACACGAATGTGCTGAAGTATGTGTATAATGGATTGGGATAAAAACAACTTTATTAGGAGAAATCCTCAAATAAAATGAATGTCTCTATAAATGAATCCTATATAAACGGCGAATTAAAACACGGTGAAGGTGGGGTGGATCAAAAGGATATAGTAATCCAATGTAGCTACAGGCTATCAAGGTACCCTCAAATAGGGATAGGTAGGTATGTGCCAACTGATGGTCAAAACCACATGCAAAGTTGTGAACTAGCTAGTGTAATCCAGTGCTGCGAGTCCAACAAATTGGCAGGTAAGGAATCACTGCCTAGATATTTCTGACAACGTCTTTTGCCCGGATCCCTCTCTGCAATATAGAGTAGCTAAATGCTGTTCATATCATAGCTGGCTCAGAAGTTTTTAAGCACAATACATATGGTAAAGCTATGAAAAACCAGTGCTGCGAGTCTAACAGATGGGCAGCATAAATCTCTGCCCAGGTGTTTGTAGACAACGACTTGTGCCCAGTATCAATTGCCCTCACAAATATAAATAGATGCCTATCTATCTGGTGAAATACACATACTGAAGGCTTAATATGTGATACATGAGAAATGAGTAAGTGGTACTGGTGTCCAGTCCCCACACAATGTATCAACAGCAAGCTGATAAATGACAGTATTTAAATCAATGTCCAGTGTTCAATGCTCTCATGGATATGAATAAATGACAGGCTTATAAGATACACAATTGTACACACTCTAAAACCCAAATATATATGATAATGGGACTAGAGAGATCAGTGGTACTGATGTCCAGTTACCACACAAAGTGAGCAGAAACTGTCAAAGACATAAATTCCAAGCGTCATGGGGTAGTGTACTAATAACAACTTACTGTAAACCCGACAAGGCTAGAACACAGAACAACTGAAGCATATTCCTGGCACACAACAAAACTATATGTCCTTAGATAGCCTATACATCACCCCCCTATGCACACCATACAGACCGTGGAAGTCTGTGAACCGGGTGCTTCTCGGCGTCGGAGACAGTGAGTACCCGGAAGTGACGAACCCGGAAGTCTCGGGAGACGTCACCAATGACGTCAATGCGTCCCTAGTTGACTGACGATCGTTTCGCTGACAAGGCTTCTTCTTAGGCTAAAGCAACTGCAAGAAAAGCCTGGCGTATATAATGAAGCCACTAAAATTTCAAATGAAGATGGAGACCCCAATATCCCTGAAGGGACGGTGTCATCCAAATCAAAAAGGCGGAAAAAGAAAAAGAAAAACAGTTCTTCACTTACCGTGGAAGGAACAGACACGTCCGCAGATCCTGTGGAGGAAAAGGGGGACCGAGTTGCCCTGCAGCCTAGAGAAAATGGAGAATTCGTCCCGCGGTTAACCGAATATCCAGAGGGCCCAAGGCAGAAGTCGTGTACCCCAAAGAAGTGTTTGTCCGGTGTCAACAGTGAGGAACCCTCAACCAGTCATCCCAGGGAAGCGGAGCCGGAACCAGTGAGTGACGATCCCTTGACCAGCCCTGAAGACGCCCTGAAAATTGCCAGGCATGACTGTGATCTGCTCTGTGAAGAATTGGGAAGGGAGAGAAAAAATAATGCTGAGCTACAGAAGACTGTGCTCGCAATTTACTCTGCGGCCAAGACCGAATTGGAAGATCTCAAGACTGAGCTAGATACTGCAAAGGCTACTATTTCTGCCATGGATGAAAAGCAGAGCCAATCGGATAAAATGGTGGCTACGCTAAAGCGGAAGTATGAGGAGGCACTGAAGCAGATGACAGTCTTCCAGCAAGAGGTTCACACTCTTCGTATAGAGCTTGATGCCTCACATCATGAGACCAACAGCTGCCGCACAGACCTGGAAGTTTCCAGAAAGGAACTACACAGTCTCACTGAGGAGCTGGGCATTGCTAAAGAAACTATTGGTAATCTTGATACAGATCTCAAAGTCTCTCAGAAGGAGCTTCAGACCCTCAACCTAGAGAAGGAAGTCTCGCGCCAGGAGAGTGTCATTCTCAAAGCAGATGTGCGTAAATGGAAGGAGGACTGCAAAGAAGCCCTGAAGAATACAGAGACTGAAAAAAGAGAAAATTCAGGATTAAAAAGAGAAAACTTAAAACTGAAAGAAGAAAATTTTCAGTTGACAGAAGAAGTCAAGGAAAATTTTGAAGCAGAGCACCGACTGCAGAACCAACTGCAATGTCTGTGTACACACCTCCAGTATGTTGAGGAGA
This sequence comes from Ascaphus truei, assembly GCF_040206685.1. Lineage (NCBI taxonomy): Eukaryota > Metazoa > Chordata > Amphibia > Anura > Ascaphidae > Ascaphus > Ascaphus truei. Next base: position 89,191,474 of record NC_134488.1, read on the forward strand.
AGCAGCAAACGCTGCAGGAAGAAAAGCTGCAGGCTGCTAAAGAAATTCAAGTGCTGCAGGAACGTCTGATGACCCAGTATGTCCCCGCAAAACAGCATGAGAAACTGAAGGCTACCCTGAGCATCACCAAAGCAACGCTAAAAGCCAAGCTTAGAACCCAGGTGACGCGGCACAAAAGGGAGCACAAGAAGGTCCATAAACTGAAACAAGTAACTGCGGCCCAAGCAAAGAAGTTCATAGTGCTCCACAATGCAATAAAAATGTGGAGGCGGCTCAGAGAAAGCAAAGCATGCAGATAAATTCCCTGAGAAGAGACTTGCAAGACGCACTCAAGAAACAGGGATCTCTCGCGGATAAGATTACAGTCCTACAAGGACAAGTATTGACCCTGACTAAGCGTCAGTATCCCACAGCCTCAAAAACCCATGAAGACAAGGGTACAGTGAGAGCTGGGAATACCGCTCATCTGAAAGACAAGGTTGCAAAATTTGAACCACCTAAACAAGCACTAGCAAAACCTTCAGCCACCCAGCAGGCAACAAAAGAAGGTACACGTGCTGAATTAAAACCAGAAGAATCCTTAGCTGATGAAGCTGAAAAGATGGGACATTCTCTGGAAGTGGGTGTGGAATTGCAACTTAATCTAAAAGGGGCTGAACTAGCAACCCCATTGAGTGGGAAAAGGGCGGTTTTTAAACGCTCTGCAACTGCTGCCATACAGTATGCCTACAATAAGACGAGCACCTGACGCGGGGGAAATCTCATGACCGCGCACATAGAAAAAAGACTATACTTGGAGAAAGTCCTCCTCAAGCGACTGAGGGGTGCTGATCTCAAACACCTTCAGGAGGAGACACGAATAAACTGGAGAAAGGGCTCCAATCCCAACAGGACTGAGGGTTCTCTTCCTCCATCCACTCTCATTCAAGTCACAGAAATATCTAGAATGAGAGTGGAAGGATGGGCTTTGGCCGTGGCAAGCCCGAGCTTCCCACAAACAGGGGAGGTATGTAACAGGGGAGTAATCTCTGTTCAAGTAATGTGCCTTTAATCTGGCAGTGTGGTGGTTAACTGCTGGTAGTTAATTAATAAACACCACCTGCCTGATTGCTTACAAAAGCCTGTCTGTTAAGACAGGAAGTGACTCCTTAGCTCTGACTGAGAGCTGACCTTTGGAGAGACAGAGGAGTGTTCTTGAGACTCCCAGGAGAGTCTGACCAAGAGAACACACATCTCTGGAGCTGACCGGTCTTGAGCTCTGCCCAGCACAGCTGATTGCAAGACACCAAATGAGACTTCTAAACCTGGATGCTGATATTTTCTGTGCACGCACGGGTGCGGTTCCAGGAGAGCAGAGAAGCTTACTCTACAGCAAGAAACAGATAAGACTTTCATAATTAAGAGACTGCTTATATCTGCTTATTTCATGCTATATGTTTTGGGGCTGCGAGACATGCTTGACTTATGGAGTTGTGAATTAATTGCATGGTATTATCACTAGAGATACTCCCAAGTGAATAGAAGCTTTGTTCCCCCCCCTGTGTTTGGATGATTTCCTGATGAAAAGGAAAAGGCACAATAAAGCCTATTATAATTTCACCTTATAAAGTCTCCAATTGTGTACCTCTGTGAACGTCGGTCTACACCCCCCCCCCCCCCTTTGCTCCCTTTTTAAATATAGGCACCACGTCTGCTTTACGCCAATCTTGTGGTACTGAGCTTGTGGAAATGGAGTACTTGAATATTAAATTTAATGGTTTGGCTATTACTGAACTTAAATCCTTGAGTATTCTTGGATGTATGCTATCGGGCCAGGTGCTAATATGTCAAGTTAGATGTAGCTGTAGGCCTTTTTGTCTTTTGTCAATATATAAAAGACCTCATAATGTTATTCCTATAATGCTTGGAATAATGTGATTCATATCAATAGATTTAGGTGAGTTTGCCGAATGTAACGAGACTAATTTTGACCGGCGTGTTCCTAAATTTGAGCGTTAAATTGATTTATGTCCCTTGTCACCTCCTAAACATGAAGGGTTTGGTCTTATTGCATCCATCTCATTGCAACCATCTCATTGCAACCGTTTTAAATATCTATTTGTTATTCTTCAGAATAGGTGTCATTCCATGATATCTGCATATTTCATAAATGTCTAGTGTCAGGAAAGCCACATTTTAATCCCATCTCTGGCAAAACTGACGCCCTTATCTCTAGATTCTATTAGTCTTATTCAACACATGCCTGGCTTGACAGGCCATAAAATAATGCTTGCATTTTTAAGGCAATTTGTAACCAATGATAGCCCCTTGTGTGCAAGATTGATTAAAATACTTCATATAGCATGATATTATTATGACAAGTAGTGGCACAACTAATTCAAATTTCTTAATTCAAATTATTGTTATTTAAAGCACCATTTGTTTTTGACTTTATTGGGGCTTAATGAGTAGGTGAATTGGTACCAGCTTCAAAAGAGTCAAATTAAGGGTTAAGGGCTTCAGATGTACTGTATATCTTTATACAAAAGGTAGATTTTGTATATTTTTCTGCACTCTAAAACTGATCAGCAAGGGATAGGGGCTTATATTTAGCTCAATCCTTGGGGATATATTATGCACAGTTAATAATTTCTTCAATTATAATATAATTTGACCAGCAGGTGATAGATCTTATTTTAGTCATCAAGATGGATCATCGCTGTCTCGTTACCAATTCTAGCCAGTATTTAAAAAATGTTTATTCATTTTAGGTAACAATCCAAGAAGTATGGTGCTCATTTGTTTCGAATTTTAGCTGCATCTGAAGCAACTAGAGCTGGTTTGTCAGAGAGTATTATAAAATAGATTGGGAAGTGGCGAAAACCTTGTATAAAAGAAACAAATCCTTTGCGCTCTATAACCCATAGAACACATTATTATTCAATGGAGGTACTCGCATAAGTCGAAAGTTTCATTTGTGCGAAGTTTTACCGCATGACTCATGGCGTTTTTGCTGGTGCTGGCATCCGAGCTTCCCACAGCTCGTCAATCAAAATCGACAAAAGATTAATGGCATACCACTCCATGCAGCGAGGCAAAATGAAAATTGTCACAGAGAGTGGCGGATTTACCTTTTTGCAACCCATAGGCTCGGGGTTGGCCCTCCTCCGCACTGAAGAGGCGTCATGCCGTCATGTGACACCATGTTGTCATGGCAACGCATTGTCATGTGACATTGCAGCGTCATTTGATGTTGGGTTCACCATGACAACGCGATGTTGCAGGAGGGGAACTGCTCCGGAGAAGGTAAGATCTCCTCTCAGCACACACAGAGACACACAAAAATCTTAATCTTTGGCACCCAGGGCAAAGTTGTGCAAAGGAGTTAATGTTATGAGACTCATGTTTAAAATGCTTCCGTAAAACACAATTTCCTTAGCAAATACTGTATGTCACTTTTAGATATGCATGTGATTTTTGTTATATTTCAGATGTTTTGAATAAACTTCTCACTTCCGTCTGTCCCACTATTTTGCGTGGTTTTATATAACTATAGCAACAAAAAAAATCTCTGCACTCGCAAAGAAAAATGTAATGCAGTCACATGGACATTCAAAAATATTCATTTATATGCAGCAAAAAAGCACAGTGTTTCGGGGAAGCAGTCATCAGGTGTAAAGAGATTATTTTTTGCTATTGTTCTAGATATAATTTAAGGGTTTTCCTAGAGTCACCCTTAAACTCGACTAACATCTGATGACAACAGTCTCTACTAGTCAGCGCTTTTACCCTATTACTTCTATGAACATAGGGTAACTTGATTTTATATAACAACTATGTTTCCAGATCTGGACTAGATACAATCCTGAGCATGTTGCACTAACCAGCTCAGGTTCAAATGATACTTTAAAGACCTACGTCTCTATGTTCCCAATTTCTTGTTTTTAAAATATATGTTATTTGTATTTTGTAAAGCCAGTCTTTAACAATTAAACCTGTCTGGGTTATGCCACATAACAGGTGTGGAAGGTGGAAGTAGGTGTGATTTTTATTGGCTTAATACTACCACCTAGTGGTACATATGAATAGCTACAACTGTAAAGCAAGTGGAAAAAACAACATATCAGTGGTCTATTTATCAAATGCTCGAATCTTATGTTTGTGTCATAATACAAAGTCAAATATGATGCAGGTCAAATGCTTTTCCCCCTGGGTACTACAGTATCTACAAGCTTGTGAAAGGGGTTCACAATAAAAAATATGATAGCACTAAAAATATTTCAGAATTCGTTAAATGTTAAACCATATGAGCAAGTGCTATTTTAATTAATCTACAAGTGTCATGTTAATGCTGTCATTATGTGACTAATACTGACATTATGTAAATCTATTTCACCCCCCATCAACACCACATGGATGCCCCAGCACTGCTAATCTCACCTGGGGAAGGAGTAGCTCAGTGGTGTCTGGTTCAACTCCTGTGTCAGCTCCTTGTGACCTTGGGCAAGTCACTTTATCCCCCTGTTCCTCTGGCACCAAAAACATAGATTGTAAGCTCCATGGGGCACGCACTGTGTCTGCAAAATGTCTCTGTAAAGCACTCCATAAAACTACAAGAACTATTATTATTGTTATATATAGCACAACTCTTTGGGCATATACACTTCTGTTGAAAGTACGTGACTATAATTACAGTTTGCTGATGGCTAGATAAACAGCTAACTTTAATTTGCAATAAATCAATATTTCTTTCAGGAAGTAAAAATACCACAATCCCCCATGTGGTTGTAATACCTCTGAAACCTTAGCTGTGCTCAGAGATATAATAACAAGCTTAAAGATTGTATTAGGACTAGGGTGACCAGATTTACAAAAGTAAAAACCGGGACACATTAAAAAAAAATTTTATAAAACAAATGATATCACCAACTGCACCCCTTCTCCTTTATGTCTATCTACCCCGCTCTGTCCCCCCTTCTGTCACTCACACACCCCTTTCTCTCTCCCTCCCCCCATATCCCTCTATTCTCGTTCTCCCCACCCCTACATTCTCCTTCCACCCTTCCCTGTCTCTCTCTCTCCCCCCCCCCCCCCATTCTCTCTCTCCCCCTCCCCCCATTCTCTCTCTCTCTCTTTCCCCCCATTCTCTCTCTCTCCCTCCCCTCATTCTCATTCTCTCTCTCTCCCCCCACATTATCTCGCTCTCTCTCCCCCATTCTCTCCCTCTCTCCCCCCTATTCTCTCCCTCCCTCTTCTCCCCCCCATTCTCTGTCTCTCTCCCCCCCCATTCTGTCTCTCTCTCTTCCCCCATTCTCTCTCTCTCCCCCATTCTCTGTCTCTCTCTCTCCCCCCCATTCTCGGTCTCTCCCCCATTCTTTATCTCTCTCCCCTCCCCCATTCTCTGTGTCTCTCCATTTTCTGTCTCTCCCCCCCATTCTCTGTCTCTCTCCCCCCTCCATTCTTTCTCTCTCCCCCATTCTCTGTCTCTCTCCCCCCATTCTCTCTCTCACCTCCCCCCTCCATTCTCTCCACCCCATTCTCTCTCTCTCCCGTCCATTCTCTCTCTTCCCCGTTCTCTCTCTCTCTCATTCTCTCTCTCCCGCCCCATTCTCTCTCTCTCTCTCCCCCCCCCCATTCTCTCTCCCCCCCATTCTCTCTCCCCCCCATTCTCTCTCCCCCACATTCTCTCTCTTCACCCCCCTCCCCCCCGTTCTCGGCTCTCTCTCCCCTCTCCCCCCTCCCCCAGCTCTCTGTCACCCCATTCTCTCTCTCCTCCCCCATTCTCTCTCTCTACCCTCCCTGCTCTCCCCCCACTCTCTGTCTCTCTCTCCCCCACCCCATTCTGTGTGTCTCTCTCTCTCCCCCATTCTTTGTCTCTCTCTCTCCCCCCCATTCTCTGTCTCTCCCCCCCCCCCCCCATTCTCTGTCTCTTTCCCCCATTCTCTCTCCCCATTCTCTGTCTCTCTCTCCCCCACTCCATTCTGTGTGTCTCTCTCTCTCCCCCATTCTTTGTCTCTCTTTCTCCCCCCCCATTCTCTGTCTCTCTCCCCCCCATTCTGTCTCTTTCCCCCAATTCTCTCTCTCTCCCCTCCATTCTCTGTCTCTCTCTCCCTCCATTATGTCTCTCTCTCCCCCCCCCCTTTCTCTGTCTGTCCTCCATTTTCTGTCTCTCTCCCCCCCATTCTCTCTCTCTCTCATTCTCTCTCCCCCCAATTCTCTCTCTCTCCCCCCCATTCTCTCTCCCCCGCGTGCGCGTTCCTCACCAGCAGGGGTATCCTTCTGAGCCAGTCCCAGTCCCCCCTCGCTGCATGGCCCACAACGCGCTGTGACGCGTCAGCCGGCAGGGGATGCAAGAAAATTGCGATCCCGAGCGGTGACGCGTCACGTGGTGCGCTGATGAGCCTATCAGCGGCGGGAGCTGTCAGAGAGCTTCCTCCACCACAAGGTAGGGGGGTGAATTAACTTTGTCATTCGCTTTTCCTTTTGCCCTGTTGGTTATTGGAGCCGTCCGTAAAGGATAACACTTTTCAGCAAAATGTAAATTCACCGCAACTCGTTACAGTTTGGGATGAGGGGGCAGTGATTAAAGTGTGATGTATGAGGTGAGAGTGCCATTACTTTGTTCTCTTTTTTACAAACTCCGAATTCATCTTCCTTTTTGAAGAGAAAGGGATTCTTTCTCCCTTTGATTTTAGCAACGTGTGATGTGTGTGTGTGTGTGTGTGTGTGGTGTATCAGCACGGAGAGGAGGGCATTTGTGTGGGGGGGAGGGGAGCTACTTACCTTCCAGCATACAGCCGGCAGCAGCTCCCTCCTGCAGCCATCCTCTGGAGGAGGGGGGGGGGTGTTTCGGACGGGAGCAGCAGAGGGCATGTGGAGGGGGGAGTTGCGGGTCCCTCCGCTCAAACCACGCCCCCCGGCCGCCGCTCCCTACAGACCGCAGATAGCAGTCAAGTGCCTCTCAGCGCGCTGCCTGCATGCAGTGCAGGCGCACTGACTGAGGGAGCGGGGCCATAGCAAGATACCAACATTGGATTCTGAAGGGGATTGCTGCTTTAACTTTCACTCCTAGCAATTTCTATTAACATGCACTAGAAGCATTGAAATTGTATGTGAATGCTTCACTCCCACACACTATACTTAACATTATTCTATTCAACTACTGATTGCACTCTCAAAACTGTGTTCAAATACACAATCTTCAGCTAGCTACACACCAAACTTGTGTATTTGCCTGAGCATTGGAATTTCCATCTCTTCAACACCAGGACTTAGATACTATTACAAGAACGAGGCCTATATTTAAAAATAAAGAAAGGGGATAATATATTATATATTCACACTGCTGAGTAAGGTGGCTGCTTTTTAAAATATATTTGAAATATAATAGTGCTGCCTTTTATTTAAATTTCAGTAGCAAATAAATGAATCACAAACGTTATCTTTGTTCTGACTTTACTAAGGTGAAAAGGGAATGTAGCTTTTTTTTTTAATTTTGTTCAGATACACCAAAAAAATTGACATGCAATTAAAATGAGTTCTGTGCAGACTGGATTTCATGTTCATAACAGTCAGCATAGAGTAAAAGAGATAATTAAACATGGACAACAATTACTCATAATCCCGTAAGCCTGCTGTTCTGCACGTATAGCAAAACTATTCTATTGCAACATGCCCCTTTGCTCCTATAAACATCTTTAACCTTGAAACTAAGTTTATTGTCATGTGGTTTCCTCTACCCTAGAGACATGGAAAGTGTTCAGTAATAATTAACAGTTTGATAGAGTTTAACAAACTGCATTACGAAAAGGCTATTTTAACAAATTAGTAAAAAGCCCAATAATGTTTTTATTTTCTGAAGGAAAACTCTGTCGTTGTTCTAGCATCATAAAATATTTTTCCAATTACAATGGTTTATTGTTTTATACAGTCAAACCAAACATCGCAACTTAAAAGGAGCCAGGACTGACCTCATACAGTAGCATAGGCCATGTGACACACACAATTATTGTTGCCACGTGGATATTATCTAGGTCTATTTTGACCTATTGAATTGATTGCTTACGACAAGTAAGGGAATACACAGAAATGGGGCTATACATTTTTGTATCAAATATCACACAAGGAATACAAATTAAAAAGAGGAACATCCATAACACAAAATAAATGAAAGTAATTATGCAGTGACGGTGAGAAGGGTTCAGGACAACCAACCCCACCTGAGAAATAGTACAAATAGAAAAATAGATACTGAACTCTTGTGATTTGCTCTGTATCAAATATCACAAAACAAACTTTATTGTAAAAAAAAAAAAGTAATACATACCTTAAAAGTGCGTTGTATGAGACACGGTCAGGGTTGATCAGACTACCGAGGATCTTTGAATCGCCAGACAGAACACAGAGGTTTAACAAACCAGAGTTTATTTAGCCAGAGCTAACACTAAAATCACATAATATATACAGTATAAGCACAACGAAACAGTACTGGCACAAGGGGACAACAGGGAACATCTAATTTCACTAGAAGCAAGGTGCTGCCATAGCTAACGGACCTCAATTAGATTGTAAGCTCCTCGGAGCAGGAACGCCTCTTCCGAAATGTTACTTTTATGTCTGGAGCACTTATTCCCATGATCTGTTATTTGTATTATTTGTTATTTATATGATTGTCACGTGTATTACTACTGTGAAGCGCTATGTACATTAATGACGCTATATAAATAAAGACATACATACATACCTGGAGCCCTCTTAGTGAGGAAACAAAAAGGGTTTCTTTTGGCACAAGCAACACAATCTCTACAAAAAAAAAACATAAAAGTAAAACGATGTGGTCCCAGCACATAGGATCATCCATTTCGGATAGGTAGAGGGTACTGTCATAGTTGGCTTACCTCCCAGGAAAGTCTTAAGGTCAGAACAAAAAGTGTTTATTTTCCGCGGTTAGGCACAGTCCTGAAAAGGACGTGCAGGCTGGCATTCCACTAGTCTTACACACACAGCCAAGACACCAAGGTCCCGGGACAAAGGGACAGTTATACCCCTTGCCAAATAGCAGGGCAACTCAGAGTCTAGGGAACTACAAAGGATCTCACACCCACCTTGGTTCCCAACTGTGAGAGAGATCTTCACACAACCCTAATTTCTTAGCACATCAAACCTGGCCCCTGCTAGCCAGGGTGGCGACTGGTGGGATTAGGACCTCCGGCTCAGGCTATCCTTAACATGGGCGTTATACCACCTCAGGGGACACGGGAACTACAGACCACATGGGAATGCATTGTACACATAAGTGAAACAACACAGGTATAGGGAACACATTACATGAAGAGGAAATATAAAGGTTTTGGATCTTGCCGAACTCCTTTTAGATAATTGTAGAGGGTGTCCTTTTTTCTTTGTAAGGTGCAGGCAGTTGAAGAGTGGCTGGGATCCCACTTCTGCCACGTAGCTAAACTTGCATCTGGATATCTTCTTGCCGCACTGTTCTAATAAAGACACCAAACATTATAGTATAATAAAGTGGTTTATTTGCAGGTTGCAAACGCACAATGTTTCGGGGATCTCCCTTCCTCAGGTGTGTTTGCAACCTGCAAATAAACCACTTTATTATACTATAATGTCTGGTGTCAGACTTTATTAGAACAGTGTGGCAAAAAGATATCCAGTTTGAAGAGGAAATATGGTACAGGCATATGTGATGCATTATAAGCAGGGGCAACACAGTACAGATCAACCCCATTATAGCGCGATCCGCTACAACACGGATCCTGTCTGAGTGTGGCTCCTGATTTATAAACATCTCCAAGAGTTGTTTTTTTTTAATAACTTTCAATGCTTTATTGACTTACCTGGAATAAGCTGCGTCCACTTTGAGTGCAGAGGAGGGTCACATGACCCTTCTCTGACCAATAACAGCCCAACAGTGAATACATTTTATATAATACACAAGCAGAAATCGAACCCATGACCCTTCATATGCTGGTAGCAATTCTCTAGCTGCTACACCACAGGGTTGGTGTGATGAATCTAACTCTATAAATAAACTTAACATCTATTGGATTGCATTGTGCATATGAAGGGCCATGGGTTCAATTCCTACATTGTATGGTATATATTTTATTTGTATTTTAATTATAATTTATAAATAATTATTTTCATATGCTAGTAGCAATTCTCTAACTGTGGTGTACCACAGGGTTGGTGTGATGAATGTATTTATAGAGTCAGATTGATCACACCAACCCTGTGGTGTAGCAGCTAGAGAATCGCTACTAGCATAGATTCCTGCATGTGTATTATATAAAATGTATTCACTGTTGGGCTGTCATTGTTCAGAGAAGGGTCATGTGATCCTCCTCTGCGCTCGAAAGTCAAATTGAAAGCCACTCATGTGGACGCAGCCTGATGAAGCAGGGAGGGGTGATGGATTACAAGCATAGGAAATACACTGTGGCATAGGCATATATTACAGTTAAGGGAACTTAATTCCAGCCTGGTACACCAGGGCATTCAGGAGGCACCTTGCTGGGCTCTGTGGCTACCACAATAGCCACTGCTGCTGGAGACTTAATATCCTGCTGGGTCACTGCCAGCAGGGACTGTACTGCTGCAACATATTTTGGTGCTGGGGTGTCGTCTAGGCCAGGTGTGCGCAAAGTGGGGGGCACCTGAGATTTTTTGGGGTGGTGCGGCTGTTACAGAGGTCCCAAGCTTCCCTGAAAGCATTTAAAATAAATGCCGGGGATCACGTGAGGCCTCTGTAACTTTCACTTCCCTTCCAGTGACCCACTCCATGGCAACCCGGCGTCAAATGAGGCCCGGAGTCACGTGACGTCACATTAACATGGCAACGAGACTTCACGTGACCCTGCACCGTCATTTGATGCCAGAGCCGGGGGAGCGAGCCAGAGGGGAGAGGAGACAGGGGGCGCATGTAGGAAACTTTGCGCACCCCTGGTCTAGGCTACTGGGTTCAGGGTTAGCCTCCTTAGGCATAGGCTCTAAGGTTCTGGGAGTGTTGAGGGTAACAACCCCTGGGTTAGGAGTAACAACAGCCGGCGGGCTAGCATGTGCCTTGATTTGGCTGCGGGTGACCAGGACAAAGCGACCAGAGATACAATGACAAACTAGCTAGCGCAGGTCATTGCCGATACAGAAACTAGCCTGGGACAGAGCTGCACTGGTAAGCTCGAGAGCAAACACTCCGGTTGTACAATTCAGCCCAATCAGGGCCAGCACGTCCCTTAACGCATCCGCGGGACTGGAGGTTGCTTCCCCTTCACTGGCATCACTAGCCACGCTTAGTAACCATGCATAGACTATGGGAATGTCCTCGCTACCTCCACGGGACTCTGGAGTATCTTCAGAGCAGCAGATCCATAAGCTGTTGCTTTGTCCTACCTTCTGTGGGCAAACCCTCGGTTTTACACTGGGCACATAACTGGCCCTTCTTCCACCCACTGTACTGGGGAAGAAATGTTCTTCTTTGATCCGTCAAAAAAGATTAACTGCGGGGACAGCAAAGTACTTTGTGTGCTATGTAAGGGACTACTGTAAACCCTGGTTCTGAGATCTCTAAAACAGAGATCTACTCAGTCCAAAATACCCACAAGTATTTCAACCCTGAGCCCTGTGGTCCCACCACTGCTACCAGAAAAGGTCTGTCATAATCAGGGTTGATCGGACTACCGAGGACATTTGAATCGCCAGACAGAACAGATTTTGCCAACTAGAGGGGCAACTCGGGGTCTACATAACTAAAAAGGATCTCCCACCCGCCTCGGTTCCCAACTGTGAAAGGGGGTTGGACACGACCTCAACTCCTTAGTACATCAAACCCAGCCCCTCCTAGCCAGAGTGGCGACTGGGCAAGCTTAGGACTTCCGGCTCTGGCTATACTTGACATGGGCGCTATACAACCTCAAGTGACACAGGGGAACTACAGGCCATGCATTGCACACATAGGTAACTATCAGGATGTATTTAACCTTCAGAGGAAACATGGACAGGAGATCAAAATTCGTAAAAACTGACAGTACACTAAAGTAACTAAGACTGGGGAAACAAAATGGAGTCTGCAAAGTGTGCTGAGCTACAAGCAAAAGGTTATGGTAGCTAAGGGAACATACAAAAGGCAAGGGGCAAATGGTACTAAGGGAAATAACAAAACAAACTAAAGTTTGTGTTTACCATTGCAATGCTGCATGCAAAAAGCAATAGTAGCACGGGACAAATAATGAACAGGGGGCAAATAGTGCAAGAGGAATACAAGACAACAAAGAAGAAGGTACCTGTAGTTCTACAGAACTGGAAGCCTCCAAAAAATGAACAGAGAAAGATGCTAGAGAACAAAGAAAAACCTGGCTCCTGACCTGTGAACAAAAAGTTGACAAGCAAAGAACGAAAAGAATGAAAGCTGGCATCATGGACTGTTCAAGTTCTTACCAGTTCTGGGCCTGAACCTGACTCCCCTGTGCACCCTACAGGTCTACGAGGAGTACTGTGGGAGCGCATCTTAACAGTAACACCACAGCTATCGGGAACACGTTGCATGAATGCATTACAAGCAGGGGTAACACAGTACAAGTATATGCCTACAGTGCAAGCATGGGACATGTAGTACAAACATAGGAAATACATTGCGGCATAGGCATACAGTACAGTTAAGGGGAAGTCCTTGCTGACGACAGGAGCATAATACCGGCCTGGTACACCAGGACATGCGGGGGACACACTGGCGTAACTTGAGGTTTGTCACAGTATGTATGAAGACTTTAATCATATGACGCATAGTATGTTGTTTGAAATACATTTTGACGCATCTTTCATGTTGAATACCTGATTGATACAATTTATATTAAAATATATTTTTTATTATTTAGAACTACAGTGTAGTGTAAGTAAATTTCAGTTATTAGTGTGAAAAGAACAAAGAAAATAACCCCTCCAAAAGCGCTAACCTACACTAAACTAAGTGCTAACAATATTGTGCTAAAACAATGATAAGTGCTCGTGCAACATCAAATTAATATCAAAGTGACTTACACAATGCTGTGAGAAAAAAGCAGCTAGGTGACAATAATGACAGGTATTTCCAAACCTGATATACACAGTGAACAAACAAATATAAAGTCCCTAGCGCTAAAGTCCAAGATACCGTGATCTTTAAGGCAGTCTCTAGTCTTTAAGGTGGTAGTTGGGCTCTGATATAGATGCTCCAGATGGGATGATGTCCTTGATGTAGATGGATACACCGTCTGAAATAACAGATAAACAGACACACCTGATTGCGCAGTGTGTTACAGCAATCAGAGCCCTATCTGAGATGTGAAAGAATCCTACTCACATAATGAACGCCAATATATTCAGTGGAGAGGATCTGTGCTTGCTCCCCTTCTAATCCGCTCCTCACACGAACCCCACGTGGAGACAGCTTACTGGGGACAGCTTACAGGGTACACCCTCTGTCCTCAATGGCGTCGGGGATGCGTCCGTTACGACACCTCCACCAATGTGAGACAGGAATATGTACAAGATAGTGTAGTATGAACAGACCTTTATTTCTTAAAATACTATAAAACGTGATAAAATACACTCACATGGTGCAATAACAGATGGTATTGCTCAATATGCCGTCCGCAGCTTGCATTTCCTGATACCACACCGGAGAGAATCACTGCACCCAGACACGCTGTCGACTTGGCGTGTGACGTCAGTGCTATAGGAAGCTCTCCCTGCGGCAGGACTACAATGGCTGTGATGGTTCAAAAGACTAAGCTCCTCCCTACGCGTTTCGTGACACGTGGTCACTTCGTCAGTGTCACGAAATGCGTAGGGAGGAGGAGCTTAGTCTTTTGAACCATCTCAGCCATTGTAGTCCTGCCGCAGGGAGAGCTTCCTATAGCACTGACGTCACACGCCAAGTCGACAGCGTGTCTGGGTGCAGTGATTCTCTCCGGTGTGGTATCAGGAAATGCAAGCTGCGGACGGCATATTGAGCAATACCATCTGTTATTGCACCATGTGAGTGTATTTTATCACGTTTTATAGTGTTTTAAGAAATAAAGGTCTGTTCATACTTCACTATCTTGTACATATTCCTGTCTCACATTGGTGGAGGTGTCGTAACGGACGCATCCCCGACGCCATTGAGGATAGAGGGTGTACCCTGTAAGCTGTCCCTAGTAAGCTGTCTCCACGTGGGGTTCGTGTGAGGAGCGGATTAGAAGGGGAGCAAGCACAGATCCTCTCCACTGAATATATTGGCGTTCATTATGTGAGTAGGATTCTTTCACATCTCAGATAGGGCTCTGATTGCTGTAACACACTGCGCAATCAGGTGTGTCTGTTTATCTGTTATTTCAGACGGTGTATCCATCTACATCAAGGACATCATCCCATCTGGAGCATCTATATCAGAGCCCAACTACCACCTTAAAGACTAGAGACTGCCTTAAAGATCACGGTATCTTGGACTTTAGCGCTGGGGACTTTATATTTGTTTGTTCATTAGTGTGAAAAGGTCAAAACAGTGGTTATGCACTTCTTTAACCCAGGCTGTGCTGAAAAAGCTGTGTAATACGGCAGGTATAAGCTCATAGGGGTCCATGTTAAAATGGACAAGAGGCAAAAGGTGAGCGCTTATTTGCATATCATTACCCAGAATCCCTGGCTGCAGGGGAAACATTGTATGCTAAGAGATAATGGGGAAATACAGGAAATTGCAGACCTGTCTGAGATATGCAAGTGTACCCACAAGTGGTATTTTTACTTGCGGTGCACAGTTATTAGTGTAAAATTTAGAGACGTGTTAATCTTTCGCATGAGGTCACGAACCATGGGAAATTGGCCCTTTTTTTTTGTCACAAAAATGACACGTTTCTCCACTAGAGAAGAAGACCTCACACCCAGGTAAATACAAATGACACTAACACTAATATCACATAACACCAAGGGACTGAACAATGTGGTAAAAAGGAAGCTAGCCATGACAGAATATAAAAGACTATCAGGGGACATAATATTCCTACAAGAAACGCACTTCACTGCTGGCTCCACCCCCACGTATTGGGACAAATTATACCCCCAGATATACACAGCTTCGCAAAGGACGAAAAGAAAAGAGGGGTGGCCATACTCCTAGCAAGCAACTCTCCATTTAAGGTAGACAGGGTAAGAAGGGACCCAGAAGGACGATACCTAATAATCACGGGGAGCATAGAAGATACACAAATCACCCTAGTTAATGTGTACGCACCAAATGAAAATAAGAGAATATTTTTCACGAAATTGTTTTGACTGCTGGGCACAACCTCCCGGGGCCGCTTAGTCATGGCGGGAGATTTTAATATAGCCTTAAATGAAAAACAAGACAGATCTAAACCTGCCCTAGCTAAGACAATGGCTGCCAGAAAGGGGGAGAGAAAAACGCTAAGAGAGGGACTTAAAGAGTTTGATTTAAGGGATGCATGGAAAGAGATGAATCCGCAGAAAAGGGATTTCTCTTTCTATTCAGCTCCCCACAAAGTATACACAAGGATTGACTACATATTTGTAGATTCCTTACTGATCCCAAAAATTACCAAGGCCACAATACACCCTATTACCTGGTCAGATCATGGCCCAGTTGAAGTGCACATTGACGACATACACAAGAAACCAAGTAAAGGGACATGGAGACTAAACGAGTCTCTACTAAAGATGCCAGAAGTCATAGCTGAGATCAGTAACGAGGCCACCAACTACTTCCAAATAAACGAAGGTAGCGTGAACTCACCCTATATCCTATGGGAGGTCCATAAGGCCTTGGTGAGAGGAAAGCTTATCAGTGTCGCATCGCATAGAAAGAGGGAGAGACAGAAACAAACTGCAAGCCTGCAAGAAAAGATAAAGACCCTAGAAGAGGCACATAAAATAAATCACAGTATAGCCATGGAGACTGATTTGCGGGACCTCAGAGGGAAATTAAATTTACTACTTACTGATAAAGCTGAAAAAGCCATAGCATGGACAAGACAAAAATTCTACGAGAAGGCCAATAAGACTGACACAATGCTGGCCACAAGATTGAGGAAGGATAGAATGCAATCTAGAATACATAGCATTAGAAGAAAAGATGGGGTGTGTACAACAAACCCACAGACAATAGCGAGTGAATTCACCACATATTACAAAGAGCTATACAATGGAAATAAAGTAGATAAAGAGAACACCACCAAGAAAAAACAGAGAGAATTTCTCAGAAAAATGAATTTGCCTAAACTCACAGTACAGGATATAACAACACTATCCCAGCCAATTACGTCGACAGAGGTATTAGAAACAATAAAGGGGTTGAAGAACTCCAAGGCCCCGGGACCAGATGGTCTATCCAATATTTAATATAAAAATTAGCTCACATATTAGTCCCCCAATTACTAAAGATATTTAATAAAGCTCTTGAGGGAGAGCAGTTTCCTCAAACGATGCTGGAATCAAAAATAATACTAATACATAAAGAGGGAAAAGACCCCACCCAATGCAAAAGTTACAGACCGATATCCTTGATCAATAACGATCTCAAAATATTTTCCAAAATATTAGCCACAAGACTGAATAAGTATCTTCCGCAACTGATAGACGCAGATCAGGCAGGATTCATACGAGGTCGTCAGGCCGTGGATAATACACGAAGAACAATTGACTTAATCCAGATAGCCAAACACAATAAAACGCATTCAATGCTACTATCTTTAGACGCCGAAAAGGCTTTTGATCTCATTGATTGGGGATATATGTTTGAGACACTTCGAGCATTTGGGGTTAAAGGCAAATTTATGAATGCTGTTACATCACTATATGGAGAACCCACAGCTAAAGTATCCTATATTAATATGCAGACCGAGAAAATCCACATAAGAAATGGCACAAGACAAGGCTGCCCCCTGTCACCCCTATTGTTCACATTGGTGATAGAACCGTGAGCAGCCCAAATCAGGGCGAACGCAGATATCGGGGGGATTAGGGTCAAACAAAAAGAATACAAACTGGCATTGTTTCACCGATGACATATTGTTAACCATTTCAAAACCCTTCACCTCACTCCCAAACTTATTTAGTAACCTGGCAGAGTTCCAGAAACTATCGGGGTTTAAAATAAATAACGAAAAATCCGAAGCCCTAAATATAAACCTCTCTCAGGAACAACTAAAGCTAATAAAAATAAACTTTGATTTCGCGTGGAAGACACAGGCCATAAAGTACTTGGGAATATGGTTGACTAACACACCCGACACTATATATGGGACCAACTACTCACCACTAATAAAAACGCTGAAAAAAGAATTAGAAGAATGGTCCTGATATCATATATCGTGGATGGGTAGAATAAATGCTATCAAAATGAACTTATTGCCAAGAATATTGTACCTTTTCCACACACTTCCAGTACAGGTCAGAGCCAGGGACATGCATGAGCTGCAGAAAGCAATCACAAAATTAATATGGAATAACATAAAAGCGAGAATAAAGCTGCCCACACTATATAGATCCAAACAGTCAGGAGGGCTAGCTTTGCCACACTTGTGGCAATATTATCAAGCGGCGCATGTAAGCCAGCTGGTTCACTGGCACGCACATAAACAGAAGAAAAAGTGGGTGGAAATTGAGTCCGATGTGATATCTGGGTCATCCATAGAAATGATACTGTGGTTAACAAAAAAAGAAAGACCAGCTTTGAGGGTGCCCCTGGAATCTATCACACACTCGCTAACCATGTGGGATTCATTGAAACTTAAACATGGGCTATCCACCTACAAATCTCAGATGACACCACTATTTGACAATATTAGCTTTATCCCGGGCACGGAACCAATAGCGTTTAAAGACTGGAGCAAGGCAGATATCATAAGGGTAAAAGATCTATGGGCATATAACGCTATTAAGACGTTTGAGGAAGTAAAGAGAGACTATGGCCTCCCTGATTCGGCCTTTTTTAGGTATCTTCAATTGAGGGATCACATACAGAGGACAGGTACGTATAGCGACTTTACAACATTTGAGGATTTGTGCCTCATGGGGGAGGACAAAAAGGGTCTAATCTCCAAAGTATACAGCATACTTGTAGAAGGTAAACAGGAATTGGAGATAAAGCCCAAATTGAGGACGAGGTGGGAAGAGGAGCTGGGAGAACTAGATCAAGAGCAGTGGGATAACATATTTGAAGGAATAGCAAAGAGCTCCACATGTGTATTAATAAAAGAAAATGCATACAAAATGCTCCACCAATGGTACTACACCCCACTACGATTGTCCAAATTTTTCAGAAACATGTCTCCACTGTGTACACGGGAATGTGGCCAGCAGGGATCTTTTATACATATGTGGTGGACGTGCCCGAATGTTACAAAGCTCTGGAGGGCCACACACGACATGGCACAGACAATTCTTGGGTATACCTTCCCCCTAGACCCCTGGAAGGTACTGCTATGCAGGCCAATCGAAAATATGGAAAAAAGTGATGATAAACTACTGACACACATATATACAGAGGCCAGATCCGAAATAGCCAAAGCCTGGAAGCAAGAACAGCAACCGGCCATACACAATGTAAAAGCGAGATTATGGAGGATCTGTCTTATGGAAAAACTGACGGGGATACAAAACGACACAGTACAGAAATACTTAGAAGTCTGGGAACCGTGGAGAAATTATATAGGACATAGATATATATCTAAGGGAACTCTCCAAATCTGAAAAACACATAATAGAAGTGCCCTAAAAACACGGAAATTAAGGATAAAGGGGGGGGGGAAGAAAAAAGAAAAAAAACACATTTCCCCTGAGGAAACCCTGGTGTGATAAGCTCCGTATCGGTCTAAAATTTGGAGGAGGGCCTGGAGGGTATTCGGCACTCAATAGTCCACAAAGGTACGTGTGCCTACTCAATGTTTTGTTGGTATTACGGTTAAGGTACACCGACACGTGGAAACATGCTGATAAAGTAATGATTTTTTTTTTTGTTTGTTTTGTTTTGTCCTTTCTTTTTCCTCCTCCCAGTCTTTTTCAGTTAATTTATTGTACTAGTTAATTTGTAGGCTGTCCCTACAGTGTCATTATTGTCTCCCCACTAAACGATGTTATATAACAGGATACAATGCTATGTAACTTAAAAGTAACATCCTCCCCTTTTTATGTTCTGTACCCCATTCCCCATTGATCTTACCAAAAAAAGCAAATAAAGAACAAGTTTACAACAAAAAAAAAATGCCACGTTTCAGTCAGGGCACCAAGCATTAAGTCAATGAGTATTGCAATTAAATATGCTAATTTGCAAGCTTTTTGAAAATCGCTAGATTCGCGTAATGTCGCACATATACCATGTTTCGCTCACTGCCTGGCGATATGTCACTGAAAGCGTACTAATTTGGTGACATTATTAACCCTTTGATTGTCGAAACTTTTCACACTTTAATCTACCTGGCGTAAGGTACCATTGAAACCGTCGTTTTTAGGTCATACCTGCTATGTTGACTCAAATTGAGTTTTTGCTAGCAATCTGGTAAATCTCTTTTCAGGTTGTTGATTGCAAGGGATTTCTGTAAGTATTTTCCCTGGCTAATACATAAGACGCTTTAGAATTAGCTTCAGAATAATTTGAAATATCATAAATACTGTTAACCAGACCCTTAGATTCATATAAATGGCAAAAGACTTTAAAATACATTTTTTATGCCTTTTTTCGCTTGTATAAGTTGGGTGTACAGACAGAACTCTAATTGGGGAAAGAGTAAAATGGGTTTGAACTTGTTCAAAAGAAAAGAGGTTTCCCAGAGAAAACATATCAGAAATGCATGTAGCTCAGAGGTAGAAACCAGACGTGTTATAGCTCGGCAAAAAATTGGGATTATTGATGAAGGGTGTATGTGAGTAAGCTAAGGAAGTTACATTTTTCACTAATGCTAGCTTATCCCAGACGGAAAGCGTCTGACCTGTAATGGGGTAATTATAAAGATAAGGTCTTTCCTTTTTTGGAAGCCAAAAATTAGTCTGCAAATTTGAATGAAGGGTGAATGTTACCTCTAGTTAGACCCACAGTTAAGAATAAAAAAAAGAAATTGGGTAGGGTGGAAAGCGAGAGAGAGTCATATTTAGTAATGTACCCAAAACGAACACAGAAACCCTGTGCCCTGCCCAATTTAGCTTGCAATTTATTAGTGAACTTTTACATTTTGATCCTAAGTTTTATAGCAAAGAAGTCATTTAGCTGCATCTTTTAATCAAAAAATGATTTAATCCTTGTCACGTAGACCAGGTCTTTAACCCATTTATATTTTAGGGATCAGTCAATAGGCAAAACAAGGCAGTGAAATAAAATGTGGTTTATTTGGATAAAACCTCAGAAATACAACAAAACACAAAATACAGAAATATACACACTTACTGGGGCCTGGGGTTTGAGATCTAGCCTTTCCTAGGTGCAGGGCGCCCCTTACAAGGGCTTACTCTGATCGGAACCTTGTTCCAGACGTCCTAGACCGAGATGCAGCAGAAAATCCTGACCGGGAGCTAGTTCCGATAGTCCTGGAACTGTTTTCAGCAGGAACTCCTGACCGCGACTGCTACGTTCTCAAATGAGAAATTGGTCCTCGCGTCTGCAGGGCAGACTTTCCTAGCTTCAAAACGAAGCTGTTGCTCTGCTATTTGTAACAGACCAACTTTGAAAAGCCCGCCCTAGCATCATCGACTCAAGTCACAAAATCGTCTGGTTCTCTGACTGGGGCTTCTCCTTACATACCCTCCGCTGAGCTATGTTCAGCATGGAGGAAGGAGAAGCGACCAATCAGAGCATCGGAATTCCTCCCCGCCAGCCAATAGAAAAAGGGTCTTGTCTCTGGACTGACGTCAGAGGAGGTGTAACAAGCCAGCCCCAAAAGCCAGGTGAGTGGGAAATATGATTTAGCCAATGGGGGAAGCACCTACGAGCTATATCTCCCCCAGATAACTCATTGCCACCCACTGGGCAGGCTCCAACAAGTCCTGCAGATACAAAAGGTGTCTCAACAGGGTGTCCCTTTGTTCTCCGTACTTGGCAATTCGCCCTTCTTCACCCACCAAACGGTCTTCTCACCTCTGGACATCCTCTCCTCTTTGAACTACGGACTCTATACAGACATGCCGGCGCTATGCTGATGCCCTGGCAGACTGTATAGAGTCATAGCAAATGTTTAAAACATTATAAAGAACACTTTTATAAAGTATACACATGGGGGAACCTTATACTTTTAAGGGAAATGGATTTGGGATATTTGGGCTCGAAATCCAGGAGTCTGGGGGACACTGGGTTGCCCCGGCGTAACTCAACCTGCGTACCGGCAAATCATGCCTGCTCGCTGGGGAGAATTAAAGGACTACCGGTAACTTCGGCCCCCGAATTCCTGCAAACAAAATAATTGTATTTCTACCCAAATATCCCCCCCCCCCAAACTGACACACAAGAAATCTCACAGTTCTAGGGCCAAGGGAACATGAAAACAGAAAAAAGCAGGGGTCACTTTATTTTCAACATGTATTACTCCTCGTCCGTGGCTTATGGTGCTTATGTAGCTATCAAGGACACCACGGTTTCAGGGGTAACCAGAGGGCTTAACCTTTATTAGATAGCCTGGTTACCTCCTCCTGTCTCAATCCTGGTAAGCCCATCAAGGTAAACTCTATTTAAGCCTTATGGACTAAACTTCTCCATTGTTTACCCATTGACTTATGTAGCACATGTCCTCCCACCCCCCACCCCCCACCCCAACCCCCCCCCCCTCTGGGAGATCTTGTCATGGCTATTGCTAGGTTTAGTGCTGATTACCTGTGAGGTAGAGGAGAGCTGAGGTACCCACGATGTAGTGGGGGAAGACAGGCAGACTTTTGGGGGATTCCTCTGGTTTTTTCCTTCTTGGTGACAGCGCCTACAGTAGGGGGCTTCAGCAAGGCTGAAGGCAGTCCCCGCTATGACAGTCCTTACAACCTAATACCTCCCTCCACACAGACTACCGCGGAGCCAGAAGTATAAATGAGGATAGTGTTTATTACAGCAGCCACTGCTGGTGTTGTTACAATTGATAAGGTAATCCCTGGCTTCTGGATGGTGCATTGCCCTGATAGTATAGTGACTTAGGCTGAATCTGATGTTCCCCCAGCTCAGAGGCTGGGGGTGAGCATGCTCATCCTGCTATAGGAGAGACTCACAGCTCTCTGTCTCTTCTCTCTTCAAGAGCTCAAGCAGGACTCTGACTAACTTGGTCAAGCCCTCCTAGGAGACTCAAGAAAGGGCGGGCTCATGGTCTATACCTTTCCCTGATAGGCTTACACAGGCCATGAGTTACCACCTTACTTCTATCACTCCTAAGAGGGACATAAGGGGGGTCAAGAGCCCATAGATTTAACCTGTTACTGCCTGCAGCTAACAGGACTTACATAACAGGGATAACAGGAGAAAAGAAAGGTATAATGGGACATACCCTGTTACATACTTTATTGAGGTCATTAACAAAGGTACAAAAGGTACAAAAAATCCTCCTACATTAAAGTCAATAGCAGATATCAACGATTCTGGTGTGATACTGTAGATTGTGCTTTGATGACTCCAGAGCTATATATTTTGCCAACACTGCTCATAGATTTTTAATGTTGTATTGATAATTGCTTTTACCTGATGGTCTTTTTGCTTTTGATAAATACTACTTGGAAATGAGGCCCCCATCAACATGACCTTGTGTCAATGATAACAATGTTCCAAGTTGGAGGTACTATTGATCTTCCTTCGTGGATAGTTCTCTTTTGTATCCATCATAACAAACTCTGCCATGTAGCCATTAATAGCTCTAGACACTAATAGGCTTGTGTCTCCAGAAAATTCTTCTGAAGCGGACATAATTGGAACATGGCCCATGGACCCACATCTGCTGAGTCCAAAGTCTGATAAAGTACATAAATTGGAGCCTTGTCTGTCTTCTGTGCGCTCCGAAACCCCACATTTTATGAGATTATTTTGGCTATCTTGGCTTGTAAAAGAGGTATAATCCTTTTCGAGTGTTGACCTCCAATAATTGAATATCTTGAGCCAGAACAAGGCTTTTTTTCTGCTTCTCCAAATTAGAACTAGAAGTTGCTGGATGCACCAACATGGATGCTCCTCTAACTTTGCGGCGAACACCAGGATTGCCACTGAAACCAGAAGTTAGCTTTCTCTTTGAACGGGTAATTGTCTACACCTGGCCTAGGCCTATAAATGATCACCAGAGTGATTATTCCTTTGCTCGAGTAAGGTATCTCTTTCCTTGTGCTCCTGGATCCTCTCTGTAATGCTTTGCCTTCAGTACCTCTGCTGGATCTTGGACCCTGTTTCCTTCTCTCTTACCCTGACCTTGGAACTGTGAACTCGACTATGCTGCTGCACCTTCCCCTAACCTTGGAACCGAGACCCGGACAACGCTGCCACACCCTGCCCACAATCCCGGAACTGAACAAGACTATTCTTGCTTGTCCAGGCACCAGAACCCAGGTCAAGGGTCGGTTACTATACTCCCTACAGTACAGTACCTCTGACCTGCGGGTCCATCTCCTGGACTACTGCAGTCCAACGTATAGCAACGTTACAAGAATCCTGCATATACTGTAACCTCTACATGGTTACTGGCCACTGATTTTAACAGGGCTCTGATTAAACAGTAGTTTAAGTACCGGCTGACAAATATCCCTTTTTGTCTTATGGATGTTGCTATTATCGATATGACAATTGTTCATTGTCCATAGCGCTGTAGCAACCCATAGGGTAGAGCTGAGAACTGGTAATGCTGACTGATGACGCAGAAAGTCAAACTTTTTGATGACATTCTTTTATGGGAATTTGAAGGTACTGTAGTTATTTTTAAGTCAATTAATACCATAGTCTCCTCTATCTATGATAGCAATCACTGCTCTCCGTGATTCCATCTTGAAGGATCAGACATTTAAGAATCGATTTACTCCTTTCAAGTATAGCACTGCCTTGAATCCTCATGAAGACTTTGGCACTAGAAAGAGGACTGAATAGAAACCATGTTCACTCTCTTCTTTATGTATAGTTCAATGGCCATTAGCTCCTGAATTGCTTTAATTAATGCAGCTGCTTTCTCTGCCTTGCTTGGTAGACATTAATGCCTGAAACATGGTCCTGGTACTCTTAGAAACTCCAGTGTACAGTATATCCATGTACAATGATTTGATGGACTCAGAAATCAATGATTGTTTGGACCCATCGGTCGAGAAACAACACCAGTCCGTAACCCAATGGTGTCTGCTAGCAGTTTGGGGTCATCTGACCTTCAGGGGCTCTGCTTATTTGTCCCTGTGTGCCCAAAGGATTAATGCACCCTGGAAGCCATTATGACAGATGTAATGTTGTAGAATAGATCCTGATAAGTGCTGAACATGATCTGAACGGAAGCGGAGGACTCTCCTCTTCACATCACTGTGGTGACGTAACAAGCATGGGATTGTGATTTGCCGGATTAACCATGGCACTCCCTCCTGTAAGGAATGAATTATGACCTGGGTCTGTTTCTAAACAATGGCAGCTGAGGATTTCAATTTCTACTATGGGCTCAACCCAGTCAACGGACATTGCATCCTGGAAATTCAATCTTGGTGGTCTGACAAAGGATAATGATGGCCATGTTCTTTGTTGCTGTGGAAAAATGTACCCTTCCCCCCAGAAGTTTTGCTGATGATGCCATCTAATACTTCCCCAAACAAAAATGAACCACTATATGGAAAGGAGACAAGCCTACTGGAAGAAGTGTCTCAGGTCATAGTCCGGAACACTCACAGTAACCATGGTATCCGACAGACCTCGCCGATACCCTTCCATATTTCTTCCAGCCGGTAGGACAGAGTGCCTTTGAGAGAATGCAGTGGCAGGGCTGAGCGCAACTTTTGGGAGTCAGAACAGGACCAAAAGGTAAGTGCCAAGACTCGCACAAACTTAAAAGGAGTTTAAAGATGCCTACACCTTCTACATGGGGCTATTAGAGAGGCCCTCCAGCATGTCGGTTGGTGAGCGACCATTTCACACTAGGGATCACGGCAGCCTGGTCCCTCTGTAAAAAAAAAAAGTGCAACATCATACATAGCTTCTGTCTCAAGTGAAGGTGGAACAAAAATAACAGAACCACAGATGAAACATACCTCCTTTATACAGGTGTCAGAAATCTTGTTCTAAACTATGTTAGGAGGAGGACATTTCCCTGTTGTTCTTGGTTCTAATGGAGGAAACTGAAGAAATATTATATTTCTGCATGTATGTTGCAATTCATTAGCTATGAAACCATTCAGGTCACTTCTTTGTATGTTATTTAACTGCATTAACATTTGAATCTCCAGACCATATTCTGAAAAGAAAGACGAGCTGTATAAAATTAGCCACAAAGACCATCGGTTGCTACAGTTGATTACTTTGGCATTTGTTTAATATCACAAGCTAATGTGATGCCTATTCAGTGTTATTTACGAGTAGTCTTTGTGAGTTATGTGTGAGCGGATCAGCTCGTATCAGTCCTTCTTTGTTTTTGAAGGGATCATCCACTGCATGAGGTAAGCCCAAAGCCTTTGCATCCAGTTACGCCAATATCTTTTCCCATGAGAACAGAAACTGCAATTCTTTCGAATGCAAAACAAAATGTCCCCTTTCAATAAACAAGAGTGATAGAAAGGGGTATCTATAGATGTGTCACTGCACTGGTTGTGTGATCGGGTGAACAAAAAAGTGACAAATACAGCATAGATTAGTTACACTCCCAAGCATGTCTGCATGCCTCACATAGACTACTGAAGCATCTTCCACCTTCAAATGTATTATTCAGTGGAACACACTGTAGATAAAGTATTATTACTGTAGGTTTGCCAAATACCAGAAGCTTTACAATATGAGGTGAAGCAACAGCCCAAGTAGAGTGAAATACTGTAGCTTGGATGAGTATATTGGATGGTTTGTTTCTGCCTTTTTCATAAATTAAACTTTGTCAAAGTTTTAAATTGAGAGATACTTAAAGGGGCCGTTCCTTCTAGGCCAAAGTGTACTAAGGACTGTGGCATGCTTAATACCTTAAATGTAGCCGATTGACTCCTTTAAAACAACAGATGGACCATTGTAAGACTACGTAAACGTTTAACATGTTTACGATAAGCAAAAGCTTTAGGGTTTTTACAATCCTTATCTAATGTCTTTGAAGGAAAAGATTTTGTAAATCAAGACATTTACATGTAAATTGATGTTTTAGCTTTGTTCTTTGTTAGAGAAGTAATTATACCATCATTAGTTAGATAAATAAACATGACAGGGTTCTTATTGAATCTTGATAAATTAAAGAGTAACAATGCTGGTATACTGGTATGCTTTGTGCTATTACTATATTACAGGGGTGCTCAACTCCAGTTCTCAAGTCCCCCCAACTATAGATCAGTGATTTTTTATGGCGGATTTGGCCGGCTCCTTTGGTCCACGGTTTTCCGCAGATTAATTTCAGAAAGGGCAAATCGCATTTTGCAGATTTTTAATTATTATTACCAATACACTCCATGGATTCTGCAACCCGTGGACGGACCACTCACGTGACCGGCCTGTCGCACCAACTGATTTCTTGCACAACGCGCACCCACTCCCGCTTCCACCCGCATGCCGCATGGATGCCTTAAGGCAATCTGATTGCTCAGCATGCGGACGCCTCCACATGGTCTTGTAAGGAGCCGCGAGTCACGATCAACCCGTCACGGCGTTTCCTTACCTTATGCCTCTACTAGCAACGCCGCTGCTCCGGATCCCCGTCGGCTTCGCACGGCGCGGACATCGCCCGCACTAAGGTTCCCTCCCTTCCGGGTCGCGTGCGTCAGCCCTCCTGCCTTACAGGGCGCGCGCGGACCCGTTCAGCTTCTGCACGACAACCAGGCACACTCCCCAGCCTCAGGGACACTCCAGCCTGCCTCCTAGGTCCCTGGCTCCTATCACAGTTACCCCCCGGGCCACACCTCCGCTCCACCTCCCTTCTGATTGGCGCCTGCCTGCTATTTAGTCCTCTCTCCCCATTCTCTCAGTGCTCTGCATAGCTTCTGGTACCTTGGTGCTGTCTGCTCCTGCTAGGCTCTTCTCTTGTGTTTTTCTGCCCCCGAGTTCCTGACCTTGGATTGTCTGCTTAACTTCTCTGGATCTTGACCTTGGCCACGAACATTCGACTATGCTGTCTTCTCTACCCCACAGACTTGGCAAATGGACATCTCGACTACGCAGTCTTCTCTACGCTTCGGACTTGGCTAATGGACTATCAACTACGCTGTCTTCTCTAATCCCCAGACCAGGCTTATGGACTTTTGACTATGCAGCTGTCTCTACTCCCAGACCTTTGGTTTACGGACACGACTACTCTACTCTGGATTTGGCAAGTACCTGACTAACCCTCTCTCTTGCCCCCGGTCCAGCTTCGCTCAAATACCACACTCCGGGCACGCCTCGGTTGCTGTGGGTGCGTGATATCCTGCCGTTCCACCTCAGTACCGGGGTCTTGTCTGGGTTGGGTATTCTAATGTAACAAACATTTTTGTTCCTATAGCAACTAGATACAAAGTCACATCCCCTTCCCCTTCTGAATCGGCATCACCTTTTTGAGCCCTGCTCTCTCTACAGTGAACCAGTTGAATCTAGTGCTTACCTGGTCACATGATCTTCCTCACAGAACTTTGTCTGTCAGTGCAGCAGAAGAGTATCCATAATGCATTTAGTGAACCCCGAGCCGAATCTTCAGCGATCAATTACAGGAGAACGGATCGATCAGCAACTTAGCTAATCACTTGTCAGTAATTGTATTGATGCACAAGTTGAATGGAAAAAAAATGTTTTTAAGAAAGATGACAGCTTGAACTGCAGCTTGAATATGAAAGGGATGCGCGCCACAAACGTTTGTAAAGAAAAAGGTGATTTATTTGACAGCTATCAATAATGCTTCACAGACATTGACATACTGGTTACGAGACAGAAACTCATGGCAAACAATATAATTCTGGACTTCACCCCCTGGTAGCTCTCACTCCTACGTTAGGGAGGTACTTAGACTTGTTACCCGTAGTAAAGGATAACATTACCGTCTCTTGCATAGTCAGTAATGCTTCACTACTTGTCGAGTGGGCCCTTCTGGCATACACTTTGGGCTCCTGATTTAGTAACCTGCTACTGTGTACTGCATACTTTCTCCATACCTATGTGATCAGAATTGCACAAAGAACCTACTGGTTGGGCGGGTCCAAACACACTCCTGAGTTAATATGCCGGGTACTACTATCAAGAGCACGCTTCCTTGTTTTCAATAGTGAGAACAATCTTGGATCCTTAATACTGGCGTTTACATAATGGGCACGTTCCGAACTGAAAACAACAAACGGTGACAGGACACATCTTAATACACTTCGCTATACAGACAAACCTATTTATGGGACTCATATTGAGGACCCCAGTCAGAACTCTGAAGAACCTGCTTCTAGAACATAGGGTGGAGCTATACTATATATAGACAGTGATGCCCTCTATACTCCTATATAAGACATATAGGGGAGGGCCAACCCCTTCTGCACAGTCCTCCTACATCAAGTGATGGAGAGGGAGAG
Organism: Ascaphus truei; assembly: GCF_040206685.1. Lineage (NCBI taxonomy): Eukaryota > Metazoa > Chordata > Amphibia > Anura > Ascaphidae > Ascaphus > Ascaphus truei. The sequence continues at coordinate 89,220,115 of NC_134488.1, forward strand.
GGGAGTAATCTGAGTGAGCCCACACAGTTAATCCATTTAGATCGTTAACCCTTTACTGAACTAGTAGTCCCCAAAGAGGGTGCTACACATAGATATCAGCTATTTATATTTATCTGTTTTGACAAATAATGACTTGATAATTTTGCAAATAAAGAGCAGAACTTCGATGACTGACATTATTATTGCCAAAATATATTAAGGCAAGAAAGATTGTAAAAAAAACAAAAACATTTGTTTATCATGGAAACAAACTATTTTTAAACATTATTTCAAAATACTTATACAATTTTTAAAAATTTCAAATTCTCAAACAGGTACATTTATCTTATCGAACATGTCACTAGAAATCGGCGAATTTTTGGGGCGGATTTGGATCCGCAGCGGATTGGCCGGTTCCTTTGGTCCGCGGATTTCGGCAGATCAATCTCAAAAAGTGCGATTTGCGTTTTGTGTATTTTTTTATTTTTTTATTATTACTGCCAATACACTCCGCGGATTCCACTGGTGGATTTTTAAGAATCAGCCAAGGAGTTGCTTAATCTGCGGATTGGATTCTACATAACCATCAACGGATTGTATCCAATGGCGGTTTTTGATGAATCCGTGCGGATTACAACCGACCGAATGGGGGGAAAATCCGGGAAACGGATTTGGGCGGCTTCGCCCATCTGTACATGTCACTATCCTTAGTTCCCTATTCTTCTTGGCAGGACTCTGTCCCTTTAATTGTGAGAATGGCACTCCTTATAAAATAAGTAATATATCTCACTGATATTTACCATAGTGCTGTTCAGAGTTCGATAAAGAAAGTATAGAGAAATGGTTATATAATATGGCTTTATTATACCTGACTAAATGATAATGATGCTGATGATGCTGTAAAACATTGTGGGCTCGGCCATATTTAGTAAACAGTAGACATCCTTCAGGCACCTTATGGCTCATTTATTGATTGTGTCATAAGGTCTTTTAAGGTTTAGAACTGCTTTGTACAAACAACCCTGTATGCTTTCTTTGACAGACATTTCTAACTGCAAGCCACAAAAATGTACAACTTCTATGTAAAGCAACATTTCATTCAAAATCCTTTGTTGTTTTAATAAATCAATGATGTAGTATTAGATCATATTTATTACATTTTTCATTTAAATTTGTCTTCACTCTTTATGCCCTTTTAATTATGTTTAATGTTAAGCTTCCTTGGGATTCTATAGCAACTATTTAGGAAGCTACACCACTTCCTCTTTTGAAATAGGCAGCCATTTTGCGTGCCCTGGGAAACAGGATCTTCACTGATCGGTCATAGGAGAACGGATCGATCGGCACTTAGATAATTGCATTGCTGTAATGGCAAGGAATGTCTGCATTTATTAAAGCAAAAACAAAACATATGTAAGAGGAAATGCTGCTTTAAGGGCCAGACAATAATCCCTGTTTACTATAACTTGATATTTTACCAAGTTGTGTCACATAATTATGGCCCTAACCTTCCCTTCATTTGCCTATTTCACATATACAGTACTTGACTTCAGGAATACCATTAAGTTCCCAAGTTAAGTTGCTAACATTTGTTAGATTCTTATGGGGTGAATGTTATGTTGTTTGAAAAAGAAATTGCTCTTTTCCAGGTGGCTTGTGAATCAAATGCCCAAATGCATTGAGCCTAATCAGGAACAAGCTGAATAGAGTAACAAAAAACTTCCCTTTTAGAAAGAGAACAACATCAGCAGTGTCAGTGGCACAGAGGTATTTCACTCAGCAGTAGCTAATGTTTTCATGAGAAAGGGGATTATGGAGATCTTGAGGTTTTTAAGGGGAAAAAATAGTTATTATTCAAGTCAGGCAACAATGAGAGGTATTGTCTGTTGCCAAGCCAAATTTGGTGCCCAAAATGAAGCTGTAAATAAGAAAAGACATGAATAGTAGCCGTCAGATGCATTTTAATTGCGGGCACAACAAAGGAATTTAATTAATACGGAACAATGCAGGGTAAACACGAGGAAGAAATAGTGGTGCTAATTTTTTCACTCAAGCTTTTCATTAGATAGAAGGATAAAGAAGAATTGTAAACACTAACTTCTTAATTTAATTACTTATGTATGAAATCGAGAAGGCAACTGAAAGAGGTTTGTTACTTTCCAACTCGTATGCTGCCAAGTGGAATAACTGAAAAGTGACCAACATTTATCCATGGGTAAAAAATGTGGTTGTCTTAATGGTGAAATTCTCGACACTTTTTTTTAAAACTTTTATGATAGAGAAGACCACTATTCTGGAAGCCAGAGGGTCACGTGGTGATGACTTAGCTCAGATAGTGTCAACTCGCCCTCTTTTCCAAGCACGACAAGGTCTGTTTCTTTTCTTACTTTATTTTGGAGAAAGTAGGTAAATACAGTTTCTTGTGTAGAGGTGTAGGTCTAAATCTCTGTGTGTGCTTAGTAGTAAAGGGAGGTGAAAAGATAATCCTGCAGCACCATTACAGGGTTTACAGCGAGGTACTCACGAGTCCAGAGGAATGGTGGAAAGGAAGAAGCAATGTATGCTGGGTGGTAAGATAGTCTGGGGACAGACCATCTGTAGGCAGAGCAGAGGGGGAGAAAGCAGACTAGCCCATTAGAGAGAAAGGCTGAGGCTGCCATGGCAACTCACAGGAGTGTCTGGGGAAGCTACAACATGTAGCAATAATGTTACATCTTTAATGCAGCAAGCTGCTGGGAGAGGGGAAATGGCACTGCATTTACCACACAAGCACTATGTTTGTGTGCAGAACCAAACACATACAGCTGGCATTAAGAAAGCTGACAAGCAGGGCTACAAGAAAAAGAGGGGGTGAAACAGAAGTGCGGACAGGGGTATACCTGTTCCATGACAACCACCCAGACATTATCGGTAATTGCTTTTCAAACCAAGCATTAAATCATATTTCTATTCCCACTTAATCTCACAGTGGTGTAAGAGAAAAATTACCATAGAGTACTATTGGAAGTCTAATGCAGAATGCATATGGTGCCTAAAACACCATGGGGTCTATGCAGTAAGCAGCGAAAAAAACCATTAGCCAGTTTTGGAACTAACCATGTTTTTGGCGTGTTAAACTCGCTGTATGCTGTAAGGGCCGAAACCCCGGTGAATGAATGCGCCACCACCATTTGATAAAATGGCTAGTAACCGGTGGCGAGATGGCTGCCTGGCGAGAAGCTGCCGAGAAGCCGTCCCCTGCCGAGATGTCTGCAGCAGAGAGAGATCCGCCGCTCTCTCTCTGCGCAAAGTTCGGCATATTAAAAATTATTTTATAAACCATTTTTATTCATAGTGTACATGTGCAGGGGGTCTCTGGAGCTGAACCGCATTGGTTTCAGGTCCGGGGACCCCCTGCTTCCCGAGATACAGGCCCCTTTATGAGGTGCCGGTATCCCTCTGCATTTAAAGGTCCCGATCACGTGACCGCGGAATGTAAACAAAGCAGAGGGATACCGGCACCCCCTAAAGGGGCCTGTATCTCGGGAAGCAGGGGGTCCCCAGACCTAAAACCAAAGCGGTTCAGCTCCGGAGACCCTCTGCACATCTACACTATGAATAAAACACACATATCAATACACAATCATTCCTTACCTTTGCGGCTATCTGCTATGGTAACTAAGCAGCATGAATATATTTTTAATAATACTGTACAGTGAGCAGGGGGTCCCCTGAGCTGAACCGCATTGCTTTGTGGACCAGGGACCCCCTGGTTCCCTAGTCACAGGCCCCGGTATGTGTGATCGTGTGGGCAGTTTCGCCGCCATGTTTATAGCGTCCCATACGCTACGTGCCCGCAATAAAGATGGTGTCGACACTGTAACCGATGCCCCAAACTGAGGCCTGTAACTCGGGAAGCAGGGGGTCTCTGAGGCATAAATCAATACGGTTCAGCTCAGGGGACCCCCTGCTCCCGCACAATATTATTAAAATACATTAATGCTGCTTCATTACCATAGCGGATAGCCGCTAAGGCAATGAAGTGGTTAACGCATAATAGCATGTTTATTGGGGACAATTGCCCCCAATAAACATTGCAATACACAACATACAATACAGTAATGGGCAAAACTACTATTATCCACAAATGGATAATAGTGCAGTTGTCCATTTAAAATATATAAAGAACAATAAATACATTCAATACATATAGCACTCACCCTTGTCCGGCTGCCACGATGAAGGCCATCCTCATTTTCATCTTGCTAATGCCCCATCCGCTTCTGCAAAACAGAAACAAGAATAAAAACATCCAATGTACACTGGCGACACACTTTATCGCAGTGCGGCCAGATCCGCAAGCCGGGAGATTTCCCGGCTTGCTAGTGGCCGCCCCTCGGCGTGCCGCGCGTCATAGACATAGACGCGCGGTCACGCGTCTTCGGGAGCCTGCGCCCCCTGCACGCGCGTCCAGGGCTCCCCGCGGGACAGCGGCAGGGGGTTCCGGGGGACCCGGCGGACCCGGCAGCGGTAGGGAGAGCGCCCCGATCGGCGCGCGCCCATCACACTCGGGCGCGCGCCAGGCTACTGCTGCGGCACAGAACGGGCAAATGCTCGAATAAACTGTGCCGCAGCAGTAATGTCCCCTAACCCCTTAATCACCATAGCGGTTATTAACCGCTACAGTCATTAAGGGGTTAACCCACCCTCACCCACCACTCGGGAGGCCTACATACCCTCCCACACTAACCCCCCACCCGTGAGGCCTAACCACCCTCACCCACTAACCACAAGTGAGGCCTACCCACATACCCTTGGTGCCAATACCCCCTCCCTCCACCCCCAGTACCCACAATAAAAACAATACACAGCCCCACATTAAACATCATTCTATTATTCAATACATTACCCACCCCCTATGCCCCCCCCCCCCCATAAATACATAATTTATCCTTTTACATACAGGGTTCATACCCCAGCCCCACGCGAGTACCCGGCGGTCTGGCGGGTCACCTGACAGACCTACAGGGTACCAGAAACATGTTTCACACAGGTTCTGGAGACCTGTTGGTGGGTCCTGCCAAGCTCCATGGCCCCCAGGTGGTCTCCTTGGGTCACCATGGGCCACAATTGGGTCCCCACGGTAGGCCCGCAGATGTCTGGGAGCCCCGGGTCAGACCCACAGGTGTCTGCGGGGCCTCGGGTGGTTCTCACGGGGGTCTGGGGAACTCACGAGTGCTCACTATGGGTCTGCGGTGCCCCCATGGATTGGGACCACCGGTTCATCCCCGCACCTACGGGTCCGCGGTGCCCCCACGGATGTGGGACCACCGGTTCTTCCCCGAAGACTACGGGTCCGCGGTGCCCCCACAGATGTGGGACCACCGCTTCATCCCCGCAGGTGTCACCCGTGGAACCACCAGCCTGATACCCGTGAGATACCCGAGGAGACCGCAGCTGGTCTCCAGAGATCTCACGCAGAACCAAGGAACAAACCCTGAATGTAAAAAAAATAAACCTGGCCTATACATTCAATACATACATCTCCCCCCCCCCCCCAACACCTACAGTACAATAATGTGCAAAATAACTATTATCCAGATAGGGATAATAGATTATTTGCCCATTATTAAACACATTAACTAGCATATTCAAATAAATAAAGTACTACTGACCTCATCAATAAGAAGCCCCCGTCGCCAGTAACATCCTTGTCTTTCGTTGCCCACAAAATACATAGCCAATACATAGCCAATACATTGCAATTACATTCAGATATCAATTAACCCCTTAAACACCTTATCGGATAATAACCACAAAGGTAAATGTGGATTTAACCCCCGGGCGAGTAAATATTGGCCCAAGCAGCACACGTTTGGTACTAGGTGGCGAGTAGATTTTTTTGTGTGGCGAGTAGATTTTTGGGTGATTTGTCAACCACTGTGTATATATATATATATATATATATATATATATATATATATATATATATATATATATATATATATATATATACACACACACACATGATGAACCAATATACAAATAAATGTAGAAGGGTTATCAAAAACATGCTGTACTACAAATACCACTTCTCCATACAGACACACTACAATAAAATCAATTTCCTTTAATAATCCAATCTGATCTTCCAATCAAAATCCTCAAATGCCAATCAAAAGCCACAAATGCCACTGAAAACATTGCATTTACATTGTATACATGATGCATACAATCTATTCACCATATACATTCTGCAAATGAATGTTAACAATAACATATTCCAAACAAAATACCAATACATCCAAACAAGTATACTATTTAAACCAATCCAGTAACCATCAATCAATTTGCAGACATTAATTACATCCCCAAACAATTAAAATAGCATCCATACCAATTACACAATTAACTATAGCAACCGTTAAAGAGAACAAGTTACCATCATACAAAATAGAAGGACAACAAAAAATAAAATATACAAAAGCAAGCCTCACCCTGACCTAAAGTACACCATACAATAGCAAAAATTACATATATCTAATTTTAAAATACATGACACACACATTTATGCATAGCAGCATATCCAAAATATTTTAAAACACATCAAATCAAGCTTTTAAAAAAAACATCATTTCTTACCCTGTATGTATATATCGATCTAGACATACATACATACATACATACATACATACATACATACATACATACATACATACATACAGTGGCAAGAAATGATATACCAAAAATAAATAAATACACATGTAAAAAAGCTTTAAAAAAAGAACAAGTTAAATAAAATACATTTTTTTAGTTCACTTACCATTACTTGACCCACTCACCGACTCCCGTTGAACAGCTTACTCTCGAACCAATCCACCACGCACAGGAACCCATAAAATAAAAAACTATAAAATAATAAACATTAAAATAAAAATCCAAAACAATCCACGGGTCTTCTATTTGTAATCCATCTTCATCTGTATTCTTCTTTCTTCTATCTGCGGCTCTCTTCCAGGGTCTTCATGTCTTCTACGGCCACACCCTGACCTTCTTCTTCTGTAGGAGGTCCTTCCTCCTCGGCGTCTGCCTTCAAAATGAGACGACATAGGCTTTTAAAGGCCTATTACGTCACATTTTAGTCATGGTTCCCACGGCCCTGATTGGGCCGTGAAAACCATGTGTTTTGGCCGAGAACAAAAAAATGATGACGTCACTTAAAGGCAATGAAAGCACAGCCAATCAGAATGGCTTTGCTTCAATTGCCTTTAAGATGACGTCATGAAAAGAAACATGGCCGGCCTCACATGGTACGGTAGCCAATCAGAGCGTGGGAAGTCTATCCCTACTCTGATTGGGGGGGAAAGGAAAAGGGGGGAGGGGAGGAAGGGGGGTAAGGAAAGAATGGACAGCGGAAGGGGGGGGAGGGAGGGGGAGGGGGGGGAAAAGGGAAGGGAGGGGAAGGGGGAGGAGGGGAGGGGGGGATGGGGGGGGAGGAGGGGCGGGGGGGAGGGGGAGGGGAAAAGGAGGGAGGGGGGGAAAGGGGGAAAGGAAAGAAAAGAAAAAAATTGATGAATGTAAAAAATGTTGAAGTTCCCAGTCGACATTGATGCCCACTGGCATTAATCAATTTTTTTCTTTTCTTTCCTTTCCCCCTTTCCCCCCCTCCCCCCCTTTCCCTTCCATTCCCCCTCCCCCCTCCCTCCTTTCCCCCTCCCCCTCCCCCCCCCTCCCCTTTCCCCCCCCTCCCCCCGTTCCCTTCCATTCCCCCTCCCTCCTTTCCCCCTCCCCCTCCCTCCCTCCCCTCCTCCCCCCCTCCCCTCCTCCTTCCCCCCCTCCCCTCCTCCCCCTTCCCCTCCCTCCCCCCCCTTCCGCTGTTCATTCTTTCCTTCCCCCCCTCCCCCACTCCCTTCCTCCCTGTTCATTCATAATTAATAGATTTCCACTTGGTTGGATATGCTGGACATGTATAATCTTTGGGTATATAAGGTTATATGATCATTATCCAATGGCTAGGTATATATTTTTTAATCATGATAAGTTATTAATGATTGAAATAGTTATCTGTTCATTATTGTGCTTTGTCCATATACAATAAATAAGTGTTCTTTATTATATACAAGGACACATGAATGACATAGTACAGTATAAGACTTCAATTTATTATATAATTAATTTTGCCAGTTATTCTTAGTCGTTATGTATTTTGATGATCCAATATTCAGCAGTTTTGTTTTAAATTTTTTGGATCATTTCATGGTTGGAGTGAGTTTTATTGTCACACAGTTCTTCCTAAATAGCTAAGGGTGTTCAGGGCTGCTCGTTTTTGCTTGGAATCCTGTATTTTTAATTATGTACAATGTGGAAAGTATTTAGTTATCTAGTTTCCACTATACTGTGTGTGTATATAGTACCCATTTGTTTCCTGCCCCTGTTTTTTGTACTATCGTTTTCAGCAGGCTAATAGTTAAGCTCAATTGTAATCAGACCAAGAGCTTTTCATTGATGGCTCAGCCGTCACGTCATAAGGGGGCTGGAGCTTTTGTGCCTCCGTGTGATGCCTGCCTGTTTAAGAGATACCAACTGTGTTTAGTGCTGTTACTTAGCGTCCCTGTTAGAGGGGGCGGCTTGACTCTCATAGGCAGAGAGCGCCGATACATCAACACAGGAGGCGGGAATTGTGGGTATTTAAATCTTATGTGTTGTGTGTATACTATACTCTTTGACAAAGGCCAGTTGCGGCTGAAACGCGTCAGAGTTTGTTTGTTGCTGTTTTAAAGTGCCACTAAACTTTGTTGTACCCAGTTTCTTGCAAGTTTGGTCCCACAAATTTTTTCCAAGGCAGCTGCACCGCCATCCAAGAATCTTCTGCATTGCAAACCACCTCGGTAGGAGCACGCCCCACAGCACCTGGATCTCCAGAGACTTGTGAGTTCTTTTTTTCCTTTTTTCACTGTACCCATGGCCTGTGACACCCATACAAAATATACCCCCTACAGAGGTTAGTGGGAGTCCACAAAGAGTGGCCCTAAGGGTTATTAGTGACAAAGGGTTACTGATACACTACAAAGCTGTGTGTATATGGAATAATATGACTGTTTGCATTGATACATGGACGTTCCCTCTGAGCATTGCATAGGAGTTCTATCTCCTATTCCTCCACCTTGACTATATCTCCAAAAGAAAAACTATTGACAATGTTGTAGCACTTTTTGGTCCTCAAAAAGCAGGGCCTAGTATCCTCATCGTAGTGTTGGGATGAATTTTTATTTATTTCATAATGGTAGTCATCGGGAGTAGAGTTTCTCAAAACAGGGTGCGTGAAATCATAACCTTATATTTCAAAAACAAATACAAAAGGACCGATTCACAAAGCAGTGATAAAATCAGTGCTTTTGCGTGCGACTATTTAATTTTTTATCACGCTTTAAAACATGAGGCCAAAAGCGGGATACACTAAGAAGTGAAGGCCATTTTTTTAAAGTCGTGTGACCTGTTTTTTGTATCAGTGCTATCGCGCTATAAATTCTATAGCACGATAGCTGATAGAAAAACATGCAGCCTGTAAGAGCTGCATGGAGACACTGCGCCTATATGCACAGCTCTTACAGGCGATCGTGCATTAAAAATTTTGATTTTGATAATAGTGTACATGAGGAGGGGGTCTCCTGAGCTGAACCGCATTGGTTGCAGCCTTTGGGGATCCCCTACTTCCCAAGATACAGGCCCCGTTTTGTGGTGCCGGTATCCCCTGTGCTTTTACATCTCCCGCGTCACGTGACCGGGGGATTTGGATACCGGCACCCCATAACGGGGCCTGTATCTCATGAAGTAGGGGTCCCCAAGGGTGAAACTAATGCGGTTCAGCTCACGTGACCCCCTGCTCATGTACACTAGTATCAAAACACCAATAACAATAACAAATAACTCATTACCGTAGCGGCTAGCCGCTATGGTAATGAAGCTGCTTTAATGTATTTGTTATTAATATTGTGCGGGAGCAGGCGGTCTCCTGTGCTGAACCGCATTGATTTCAGCCTCTGGGACCCCCTGCTTCCTGAGTTACAGGCCCTAGATATGAAATACCGTTATCACCTTCATTATTTAAATCCCCCGGTCACGGGACGCGGACGATTTCAAAATGGAGGCGATACCGACACCCGATGCACCATACCAGGGCCTGTATCTTGGGAAGCAGGGGGTCCCTGTGGCAGAAATCAAAGTGGTTCAGCTCAGGAGACCCCCTGCTCCCGCACACTATTAATAAAATTTACATTAAAGCAGCTTCATTACCTTAACGGCTATCCGCTAAGGCAATGAAGCGGTTAAGGCAATTGCCCCAATAAACATTGCAATATTACAATATAAAATTACAATACACAACCCACCCACCCCCTGTGCCCCCAACAACACCTATACCCCCCTAACACATATAAAAGCAATTTTTTCTTTTTATGCACAGGAATGATACTAGAGGCCGGCGGGTGCTTGCGGGTGGTCCCCGCTGGTGTCTGGGGGCCCTCGGGTGGTCCTCACAGGTGCTGTGAGCCTCAAGGTGGACCCCGCAGGTGTTTGGGGGTCCCCAGGGGTGTCTGGGGGTCCTTGGGTGGTCACCGCGGGTGTTTGGGAGTCCTACGGTGGTTCCCGCAGGTGTCCAGGAGCCCTCGGGTGGTCCCTGTGTATGTCCGGGGGTGCCCAGGAGCATCTGGGAGTCCTCAGGTGGTCCCTGCGGGTGCCTGGGGGTCCTCGGGTGGTTCCTGCAGGTGTCCGGGACCTCCAGGTGGTCCCCGTGGGTGTCCCTTTTAATGACGTCACAGCCAAAAAAAAATAGTCACATGTTTACCCAGCCAATCAGATGGCGTGGGAACCATTTGCCACTCAAATGTGACATCACAGGCTGTATAAAAGCCTGTGCAGCCTCATTTGACACCAAGAAGCTTGAGAGTGAAAACCTCCTCCCCAGTAGGATTAGAATGGCGTTACCGATGAAGATGGATGAAGAAGAAGATACAGAAGAAGATACAGAAAAAGAAGAAAGAAGACCCCCAAATGGATTACAATTAACAGATGAAGATAAAGAAAGAAGAAAAGGACGTTGGATTTTACCTGTGGCCCGTTGCTATTTTGGATCGTGGATTTGTTCGGGAGATGCTGAGACCATGGGAATCAGAGGGTGAAGACATCTAAAAGGTAAGAAAAAACATTGAATGTGTGTTATTTTTCTTTTATAGGTTTCTTCATTGTATTTTTATTTTTTTATTGCCCATTGATTGCAAATGTATTTATGTATGCCCCTTTAGGGCTATACATACATAAAGTGACAGGCAATGCTTTTTTGGCAAATGGTTGGTTTTATGTATTTTAAATGTATGTTGGTTCTTTGCTTTTACATTTTTATGCAATTTATTTTGTGTTTTGATTTTGTATTATGCCATTTTTTTGTGGTGTTTTCAATTGTTTATTTCTGGTGTTTTTTGGGTGTTTGGTTTTTAATTGTGGTTTATTTTTGATCTTTTGATTTTGAATGGTGTTTATTTGGATCTCTCTTTTATTTATTGATGGTTTTGTTTTGGTATTTTAAATGTTAATTCTTGTGTTTATTTTGTATTTGCTTAATTGATTGCTGGTAATTTTGTTGTGTTTACTTGTCTATTGTTGTTTATTAGGTGATTGTTTTTATTGCATTGGATATTGTTGATGGTTGTTTATTTTTTAAGTTGACCATTGACTGCCATAGTGTTAAATCATGCCCATATTATATGGGCATGATGTACCCACTGTGCCAATGAATTGATTTATTGGCATTTGTAATGTGTTTAGTTTTCTATGTAATGTGTTTAAATTTGGACCTGTTTTTTTTATAATAGTGGTAAACCATGCCCATATTATATGAGCATTATGTACCCACTGTACCTATTAATGGGTGGAGGGTGTGGGTAGTTACCTCAAAGGGTGGTTAGGCCTCCTGGGTGGGTAGTGGGGGAGGGTGGGTTAACCCCTTAATTACTATAGCGGTTACTAATCGTTAAGGTGATTAAGGGGTTAGGGGCCAATAGATTGTATATTTTATTGTATTGTTTCTGGCAACGGAGGACATGGACGTTGATGAGGATGAGGACAGCCTTCATCGTGGCAGGCTGGCAGGGGTGAGTGCAATATTTATTTACTTTATTTCTGCTGGTTAATGTTTTATTTTAAATGGGCAAATGCACTATTATCCATATCTGGATAATAGTAATTTTGCCCATTACTGTACTGTATGTGTTAGGGGGAGAGGGGGGTGGAGGGGGTGTATTTATTTAAAAGTATTGGGGAAAAAACATTTTGGGCACAGGATTGATACTGCAGGTCAGCGGGGACCCCCAGACACCCACGGGGGGACCACCTGAGGACCCCCGCGGGGACCACCCGTGTAACCTTGGACACCCGCAGGGACCACCCGATGGCCCTCGGACACCCATGAGGCCCCAGACAAATGCAGGGACAACCCAGAGATCCCCACCGGCCTCTTGTATTTTATGCATGTCTCCATCTCTTTTGCTTGATTTAACCACCAGATCATGGGGCCCCTGGAGTGCCAGACCCCAAATATGTAGTGACTATGTCTTGGGGCTCTTAAAGGGTTAATGCAACGTTACACTTTTTCCCTGTTTTGTTTTGACATTTACCTGTTAAGTCCTAGAAAACATATCTATAAGGAAGTAGAAAGTAGAAAACTTGTAGTAATTGAGCCATTCTTTACTTGTTTTCTTAATGTTTGAGGGGTGATGTTGGGCCTCTCAGTATCAACCTTTTTAAGTCCTAAGTAGAGATAATAAATATACTTCCATTGTAGACTATCATGTGGTATGTGTGCGCTAACGCAGTTATGTAAAAAAAGTGACCTATTTATGTTCCCCCCCCTCCGTCTTTCAGGGATATCTATGGTCCTGATAGACAGGCCCTCTATGGCTATTAACTGTGAACCCTTGAAGGCTTTCATATGATTCGGTATCAGAAAGAATGATACACAGGAGGAGCAGCCTGGAGAGACACAAGGCATAAGATGTGAGTTGAGGGGTCAGAGCTGCAAAGGGACACTACAAATATTTTACTGCTCCTTCCCTTTAGTTGAATAATGAATCTAGTGATCCTGAGTCCCCACTGCACCATTATTTATACTCCTTTCTTCCATCAACTTCTTTACCCCTCAATACAAAACACCCACACAAATCCTCTATTCACACCCTTTATCTACTCCTTCCTGCTGCTGGGGATCTCCCCTAATCCTGAACCCAGACATACACACCTGATTTCACCCATGCCTCCCTGGCATCTCTTCCCCTGTAAATTGTGTTAAACTTCTCATTTTAATCCTGACTAACCTTAAAACTCACCCCACAAAGCATGTCAACAGCCTGCACTCATGGCTACTGTCCCACACCCAGTCACTCCCACCACTCATTGTAGCCAAGCACTGCCATCTACTGCACTTATTCCCTCACCTACTGTCTCTGTAAGTTCCCCATCCAACCTCTTAGATTGTAAGCTCTTCGGGGCAGGGATTTCCTTTCCTATTCTGATTTTGCTGCACTTATTGTATTGTTATTCCCTGTACTGTTTTCTTTGTGAAGAGTTGAGTACACTTTTGGCGCTATATAAATAAAGACATACAATACAGAGGAAAGAGAGCTGTTAGGAGTCCCTGTCCCAAGCGGAACTGAGGCGAGAAAGAGCAGCGTGGTGGTAGAGCAATTTCATCCCCATCACCAAGCAAAACAAGGAGCGTCAATCAGCGAGTGTGGCAGCACTATCCCGTCAAGCAGAGGGTCCAGGTGCATGAGTAGTCCGCAAGGACAAGTGTTCAGGGAATCACCCTGCTACCCTGCAGTATACTTTTGCAACTACACACGACCATGCCTTGGCCTGCACCTTTAATCACCAGAGTAAAGTCAACAAGCTCAAACACTGTGCCGGCACCAGAACTGAGTAATAACAATGGGGGGACAATAGCACAGCGCTATATACGTGTATATTGATTTCCCTAGTTTAGAATAAAGGTATACCAAGTGTATTTAGGGTCCTCCAGGCAGAGGGGCCCTGATACTGATCATTGAGTTCACGTATATGTTTATCTGTACACATGACAGCAGAAGCCTTGTTATCTCAAAGCACGCGTCTCTCTGTAGTTGTCTTACCTAAGCCTGGCCTTGTTCTGACAGTTCACCATCTAACACACCCAAAGGGAGGCCTATCCTGGTATCACCACACTAAGATATCCAGGATAATAAAGAGTGATTACGTTTATAAAGGGTATTTGAATAGTTTTTTAATTTGGCGCATGCTGTGCTAGTATTCTGCGCTAAAAAAAGACTTACGCCACCTTTAAGGCGACAGAGAAAACCAACGCAGAAAACCATCAAGAAAAGTTGCACCAGCCGCACATTCCTTAATACATACACTAGACCTGTGTCAATATGCAAATGTAACTCCGCCCTAACTCCTTTCATTTGCTCCATCAATCCCTCATCTTGTCGCAGACAGACACAGACGTCGCCAAAAATAGATTAATAGATTAATACCTAGACAAAATAATGACTTTCCGTCGGCATTTGTCATTTGATACACAGAGCCCTAGGTCGGCAAAGTTCAATGTGCTAGTCTACTCTGTCCCAACACTTGTAGACATGATTCTGTAACATTGTTACCTGTGATTTTTATTTAATAAGCTTTGTAACATAACACATGCGTAGGAGTGCCTTACTGTACATAATTCTGTCTGCGCTACTCAAACAATAGCTTTTGTGCTGAAAACAAATAGATTTTGCACAGAGTACCTTGCCTGCCTTTCTATTTTTTCTTGATAAGGGTTTGACGGCAGCTGGTGCCTTTTAAATATGTTTTAGATATTAAACCTAAATTTCCAATATTTCACAAGTCTCAAGTTGCGCTAATGATAATGATCACATTTCCTTTCAGAAGGCTTTGGCATTGTTCCCTGTGATTGATTCTGCACAGTTATTAAGCACTATGAGGCCTGGTTGGCTTTCCAACTTATTTTTTGGCTCAATAATACCAAGCACATGAGCTAATATGTTGGGTTTGCCAGTTTCTGTTTGTACAAATTAATCTCCAATCCCAAGACACTGCTTGCTGAGTTGAGCACATTCTTAAATGATTAGAGAGGCTGGAGATACTGAAATGAGGAAAATCCCGAACAGTGCACTCTGACAAAAGCATTGTTGTTTGCAGATGAGCTCTATAGATACAGTAGTTTATATAACACACTTCTAGACATTTTTCTATAAAGTCTATAACAGAAAAAAAAAATTAATCCATGATACAATGGATCGAGATGTATTTTTATAAAGTGCTAATTTAGCATTAGACCAATAATCTCCTAGATATTATTTTACTGATCTGTGCAGTGTCTGTCTTATACTTTTGTTATACTGTATACAAAAGAAAATGTTTGTAGATATTGCACAACTTAACATACAGTACACATTTATTTATTCAGTGTTTTCAATTTAGCAATCTTGTTTTTAAATATGTTCTGTTTTACTACATTAAAAAAAACTGATACAAATGAGAAAAATGAACAATTCTCTACATGTTTGAAGTGATAGAGTTGAGAATGTAACAGCAGCACGAAGGGGAAAGGCGGGGGGGGGTTTGGATTGGAACATTGGCAGAGAGGCAGCAGGGCAGACCATTGCAAAAAATTATGATAGTGTGCGAGAAACCCCATATCCGCATTAATTCTTCTTGTTTTAGTGTCAAAGAATCTTATGTATAAATGTGTGTGTGTGTGTGTGTGTGTGTGTGTGTGTGTGTGTGTGTGTGTGTGTGTGTGTGTGTGTGTGTGTGTGTGTGTGTGTGTGTGTGTGTGTGTGTGTGTGTGTGTGTGTGTGTGTGTGTGTGTGTGTGTGTGTGTGTGTGTGTGTGTACAAACTTTGGAGTTCACAAACTAAAAACTTGAAAAAATAAAAACATTGTTTATTTTGATCATTTCTTTTCATCATTTGTTAAAAAATAAATTAAAATAAATACAAAGCCAATCGAGTTCCAGCAAAACCAAAACGTAAAAAAACATGTAGAATCAAAACACCAGTCAAGCTGCATACACATAGTTTGTGGAGGATGACCTTAGATGATATGTATATTAATTAGTTAGCAACTCAAGGTCATTTATCCGGTTAGATTTGAAGATAAAAAGAGGAACAATTAACATTACATCTATACTATTGGGGTAACCAACATACAACTGTGATTGGATGTTTTAATTATATAAATAATTAAACCGCATAAGCAGAGGAATGTCCAGTTAATGAAGAGGTAATGTCCAGTTTTCTGAGGTGAATTGAAATTGCTTAGCATCTATTGGGTTACATGCTATTTAGGTAAGACTTAGGCCACGCTCATAGTCCCAGCGACGCAATATCGCCTCAAAACATGTGTATTGAATCTAAATGTGTGCCTATAGTAGAAGCGGCGCAACGCAGTGACGGATTGGTCACAATCACTGGAAGTCAATGAAAACTGATTTTTCAGCAACCGCCGCGTGACGTCAGCAGCCACGTGAGCGGTTCAGCCAATGAGGGCTAACCGCTCACGGCCATGGCCACGCACCCGTCAGGCCCCCGGTCGCCATCTCTTGTCTCTAACACTATAAGCAAAAATCGTTGCTAAAACGGCGACGGATGACATCACACGGTCGCGTCGCTATAGCAAGGACTATAAGCGCGGCCTTACTGTATGTCTATGGAGATTGCCAAACTGGTCTAATGTTTTAGACACCAGTATCAATATACACGTAACATGTTAGGTGGCTTTAGGCAGGGATGAGCCATATGCTTAAATATTTAGAGGAAGTCTCTGAAGTTAATTGTGCTTAAGAGTCCATGAAACTTAATATTTCTGTCCTTAGTAGTTTTAGCAGTTGCACCAAACTGTATGGTGAATGTTTATTGAGTGTTTAAAAATGATCTGTTTTGGAGTATTACATTTTGAACAGTGCAGAAATCCTTTAACTCCCTCAGTGCCATAGGTAGTTACTAACAAGGACATTTTCTTATTTTTGCTAAAAGATTTTGAAACAACTGAGGCTGAAGACCAGAAAATTACACCGGGATTGCAACATTGGACTTAAACAGAGCAAATAGGAGCAACATAATGCACAAAACATGCTTAACGCACCAAAACAAAGAGGTACACGGGGAATCATAGCTCACTAGTTACTGGACGCTGCCGTAGTTAGCTTATCCAGGATGTCTTCCATGATCTGTCCATTCGCCTCAGAGTATCCTAGTACCATGAGAAGATAGCCGCTTACTTACAGTTTCAAATCTCCCGCTAATCTCTGACACAAAGACTAGCGTTGAAACAAGAATAATCTATGGAGATCTGATCGGCCTCAGTTTGCATACTTTCCCGCCCTCCATCTAAAACCATGGAAAACTGGAAGCAGACCAATCAGTGACAATATCGTCTTCACTGACCAATCAGAGAGTGAAGGTTCATCTGAGAAGGACCAATCAAGGCCGTAGGAGGTGCTTTAACGAGAGTGGAAAATTCAAACTGTCCGATGGGAAGTGAGATGGCGTGCAAGAACCCAGGCCTTGGTTCCCAGTTTCAGCCCACCACACAATAGTGTCTTACAAATTACACTAACAGTCTTACACGGATAACACAATATACATTTGGGCAGCTATCTTGTCTTCAGAAAATGGCCTTATGAGCCTATAACATAGGCTGTCATTTTTATGGGTAAGGGCAACAAGCAAGCTTAACCTTTAATATGCTTGCCAGGCTGCCCCTACCATCATAATAAAGATTTATGGTGTACCCCAAAATTAAGAATTTTTATTTCCAACTTTGGTTGGCAATATGTATTGTGTCAGGGCTGGGGTATATTATACACCATATAAGTTATTATTTTGTCTACTTTTAAAAGAAACAGGAACCAAAAAAGACAAAGCAGGTATAAATTATCAAAAAGGCAGGGAGAGCGTTCCCAAAGTGAAAAGCAGAGCTAATTTATTAGCAGCATGGATACATACAGCATACACAGGCAAAAATGCCCCCACCTACCTGTTTAAAGCATTAGCTCTTTATCAAGGTGATACTTTTAAAAGTAGACATTTTTAAAATAATTCCTTTTTCGTTTTCTTTCTGTTTTCACATAAGAAAAGGATGCTAGATTAAGAAACATTCTGACGCTCCTCTTTTGTTGTTGTTGATAAAACTACAGTAACGTAGGCACTGTGATGGAGTGAAGGGTGACCTCGTATATTTACACTTGGATTTTAAAAGCGTGTCAATGTTTTTATGAGTTTCCTATAAAGTTATACTTACTCAACTGCCCGTGTCTTTTCTTTGTTTTCTGTTGCTGGGTTGTACACCTTTATATTGCAATAATATTTTTATGTTTTTTTTCCTGAAAAGGTAATCATAGGAACCTGCTTTCAAAGAATTCATATGCAAATATGAACAGACCGGTAAAGGAATAAAAAACTTATTTACAAACCTAAAGTAACCAAGGAGGGAGAGGGACTAGGGGGTATCATACCTTTTTATTGGACTACTACGTTTGGAACCTCTTGCACCATATCAACTACTTGTTGGTCCAATAAAAGGCATCATACTGTACCACATACTCCCTTTCCCTCCTTTGTTATTTTACTACATGGTAAAAGGACCAACATAGCTCCTCACCCATCTTTGACTTACATGAGTAAAGAAAAATAATATTTCCTGTGTCTTTGTGAAGAAACCAGTGTGTACCACTTTACCCTGATGAAGTCCTACTACAGACTTGCTGAGAGACACAAAATGCCTGAGTAGGAATGGGAAAGGTTTAAGGATTTATTTTTGTACAATGCAGATTAATTGTTAAAATTAAATTATTGGCATTAGAAGCATGTTCGACACTTGCCTTTAGGTGTAAGCTTAAATGTACATCTATTTTGAATGTCAAATGGTATTTTCAGTTATTGGGGAAATTGTAATTGGAACAGGAAGGGGATGAGCTAAGGTCTAGAAGGGTATAAAAGCTGGGAGTAAACATATTGTTAAGATGAGCTGAAGAGCAACTAACGTTTATTAACAAAAATGCTGTTTGACCTTACTCCTTTTTCTGCTCCTCCGGGACCATTACCTAACAAGGGGCAATGAAATACCCCCCTCCATCAGCATATTGAATGCTTGGTACAGCAAGAGGGGCAAGGGGCACTCCTTGTGTTATTCATTGATATTGGTTTATTGAGGTACCTACCAAAGTAAAACAAAGAGTTATGGAATTCCTAGTGCCCTTTGACATCTGCCGCAAGGGTTAATGGATACTTCTATCAAGCCCCAAAGCAATAGAGATGCTCCTGCAGCCCCAGAATGAGGCTCCTGCAGGAGGAGCAGTGCAGGATTCTCCAGGGTAGATCCCCCCGCCATTGCAGTCCCCAGAGGTTGTGATCCTGCAAAGAGGGACTTTATCAATCCAAATATGTAGAGAAGTCAGATCTCTCCCGAATCTTCATGACAGAATCGCATGTATAAGATTAATCGCCTTTAACAAACTGAGTTATTTTTGCTTTTCAGGTCTCCCTGGGAGACACAAAAGGCTAACGCTACAAGTGGAGGCAAAAAAAAGCCCCAATACTACTATAAGGAGGGGGAAATGAATGCTATCTCAGGAGAGCTAACTATGGCGACATAGCCACAACGGCATTTGGCACTCATTAAAGTTAATGGTGTATTGAGTCCTCAGCATACACAATTAAATATGTCGTTTTTCAAACAGAGAGCATGTAATTTATGAAAACATAGAAAAGCAGCGTACCAAGGACGGGGCTCCACAAGTTACATTAAAAAAAACTTGAATGGCAGCCAGCGACAGACAAATTCTCTGACAAATACGAACTGAACCATGAACAAACTAGAGAACAGGTGTTCAAATACAAGAGCACTCTGGCTTGCGTAGGAGGATATCATGGTTGACTGTGTCAAAAGTCTTTGCAAAGTGAAATGTGCAGTCTTCATTACACAGTGTATGTCATTACGGGTTTTTGAAGGAGTTTTAAATATGTAGTGGTTTGAGTGAAAAACCTCATTAGCACTAAATTCAAATTGACAGCAGAAAAGAACCACTTAGCCCATCTAGTCTGCCCATTAGCAAAGACAATGCTGACCAGAATTACATAGTGGAGAATGAACACATTTTCAAAACTTTGGAAAGGCCTATAATTAGACACGTGTTTGCTCAGATGTCTTCTTTTAAGAATTGGGTCTGCACCACTAATACCCAATGTTTTCATATCACAAGAAAGTGCTAGTTCATATAAGCAATTGATCATATTCAATGGCTGGGAGTCAAAAAAGAGTACTATTGCCCCAGAGTTGTCCATACCTGCCATTAAAAGTCAATAAAAAGAAGGTAACGGGCGCAAACAAAACCAACCAAGGTGAATACAGTGTTAAGGATAATGGCTTACGCAATAGGTAAATGTCTGGATACTGGAATAGGACCACTACACAGTGGCTGAACAACTGGATATTGGAATGAAACCCTTGCATTTGGATTGAATAAGCAGGTTGTACTCACAAACATTAGTTGATTCAAGGCAGTATGAAGATTAAGGATGTCCTGGCTCATAAACTCTCCTGGTTCCAAGTAGAGTCTTGAAATGTGTGCTGACATGAGGGAGTTGTAGTCTATTGTTTGGTCCTTCTCGGTCTCTGCTCTGCTGTGTTGATTTCCTTCTTTCTTGTTCCTCCTCAGAGCTGAATTGCAGGAACCCGGATGTACAGTCTAAGCAGTCTGAGCTGACAAGCAGTGAAGACAGGAGCCATGCAGGCTCTCTAAAGGATAGGCAGACTCTCTAACTCCTGGCACACTCCAAATCCTACGTGTTTCGTTCTATGATAGAACTTCTTCAGGGATTATGGGATAATCCCTGAGGAAGTTCTATCATAGAACGAAACACGTAGGATTTGGAGTATGCCAGGAGTTAGAGAGTCTGCCTATCCTTTAGAGAGCCTGCACAGCTGAGAGCCCTGTGTTGCCTGGAGACAAGGACGTCACTGGGTGTATATATAGAAAGGAGAAGTTTCTAGAGGTCAGGTTCCTGGAGGAGTAAGGCTGAGTCCATGGTGACTACAGCCGTGCAGAGGCGCGCTGAGGCTAAGAGAAAGCGGGTGCTTTCCCTGGCCTTAGTTCGCGCGCCATCTGGGGGCGTGCCGAGGGGCGGGCCAGTGACGTCACAGAGCTGGTTCGCCCTCATTGGGCGAACCGCTCACGTGACCAGCCCTGCGCTTCCGTGAGATCCAAAACTAAAATTGGATTGTCGGCTACGCTTCCGCACGCCTGCGGAAGCGTGCGCGAGCCCCTGCTAAAGCCGCTCTCATTGCGGCTGCAGGGGCTCACTGCTGAGCGTCAGCGTGGGTCAGCACAGGTCAGTACCTAAGCGCTGACCATGCCCGCGGCCTAAGAGTGGAGGAGACTCAGTGTATATAGTTAAGAAGTATGTTATTGATTGTATAGGACAGACAGGACAAGACTACAGGGCTGGGGTGGGGAGGTAGATAACCACCGACCTACAACCGTGGGACCGAGTCTGGATTGCAGAGTCAGGGTTGTGTGGCCGGGTCAGGGTAGGAGAATTCAGGAAGGTCAGGTTACTTGCCATAGTCAGGGGTTGGAGAGTGGAGAGTAGTCATAATCCTTTAGCCGAGGTCGAGGAGAGGAGAGAGTGGGAATCCAGAAGCGAGCCGAGGTCCAGGGGTTCGAGAAGGCAGAAGTCCAGGTACAAGCTGAGGTCACAACGAATAGACAGAACAAGGAACAGCAACAGCAAGGCACAGCTAGTAGCAAGTACAGGTACATAAACAGGAGTTTATGCTCAGCCAATTGTCATGAGGCTGACTGAGCATATAAAGAACCAGGACCCAATAGGAAGGCTGTAGACAGTGAGGTCATCAAACGTAAGTTGAGTGTTGAAAGGAGGGCAGGCAATATGCAGCAGGTGAGGAGCATCTGATGTTGATTCTATTATCAACAGCATGGTGTGCGCGTATGCGGCGCGCGCCCCCCATGTCACCAGCGGGCGCGTCAGAAGGGCGGAGCTTGGAGTCCATCCCTCCTAGGTTCTACATTGAGTGGCGCATGCGTGACGCATCCAGGAGGCGGGGCCAATGCTCGATCCTGACACAGATGAAGAGACAGGCACACCATGGAGGGGCTCCAGGTGCCCTAGGATCAGCTCTATAGGCAGATCCCCACATGTCACAATCCTAGTCTGTCTAGAAGTGGCCGTTCAGAGACAGGAGTTGGGTGTAGATCCCCCTACCTATAGTGAGTCGTCCAGGGCCCAAGAAGGGGCCCATAATGACAGAGCGTAACAGACGTTATGCACAATGTGGACAGGTCAGCTAAGCAAAATCCAGTCAAGTATCGGCACCTCACCAGTGTGTTAAGTGAGGGTGTCGGGATGAAATCAAGTGCAGGCGTGATTAAGTGAAACTGATGAAACCTTTGCTTCTGTGTATGAAGTATGGCTGAGAAGAGCCCTAGTAACAGGGGGCACAAAGAAATAATGTTGTTTGTACTATAAAAGTTCCTGGCACCCATCATTTCCATCTTTGCTACCTCATTGCCTAGCCACACGAAACCTTTACCCTGAATAAGGTAAAGCCTTCTGAGTAGTCACTAATAGAGACACTACTGTAAACTCTTTAGGAGCCGGGCAGGGAGGGTTAGGCCATGCGTATAGTGCCCGCGACTGGCGACGCCGCCCCAAAACAAATACATTGCTGCCGCCGCGTGTGCTTATAGTAAGCGCGACGGCAGCAATGCGACGGTGCAACGTAACGTCGCAGACTTTGGAAGCCGGGAATATTTGATTTTTCAAGGGCTGTCGCCTCCTGTGACAGCCCCTGAACAAATCAAATGCCCGGAAGTCCGAGACGCCGCCGCAAAGCGAAATATAACTTTCGCCACCGGCGACAGCGACGTCACCTGTCCCGTCGCCGGTCGTGGGCACTATACGCGCGGCCTTACATTGTTAATTTAGACATATCACAATATCACAACATAAGATTCAGTAGTGTATATTGCTGCTTTTATTTAGAGGGTGGGAAAGCCTACACTGACTGAAATATCAGAAAACAGGAGATGACTGGCTCATTTTCATTTTTACGTTTTAGGATTTGGACTATTCCACACATGCATATAATAATTGATTCTTTGCTCCACTGCATTCCCATCTCCAAGGTAAGTTATTGGTCATTGTTTTGCTCTTCCCCATTTCTTAGGCCTGACATTGTGTTTTGTAAATAAATCAGACGTGCATTTTCTCTAACTTGTGTGATCTTGGTGCCATCTAGTGAACATATTTTGGACTGCTTCAGCTGGATTTGTTCAGCAGCACTAAAAATACAGCAGCTGGATTAAGGGGTCTATGTACAGCTATGGCCGCTGTCTGGGGGGGGGGGGGGTCCAGGCCAGCCGATGCGGGCAGTTCAGGCCACATCAGGCCCCCGGGTCCTCTGTGTGCCGTGGGACCCCAGATCTCCTCAGCTGCGTGCCCTCTCTCACCAAACCCCCTCACCCTCCCAAGTGCACCTGGCCAGCATGGAAGGTTTGGTTCCCCCAGAAGTTGGGCCACATTTCTGCATCGGCCGTGGGGGCCCACCTTTCCTCCGTTGCAGGGACCTTCATGAGGGGAGCTCTCCCCCCAGGTAAAATTATTACGGGAGAGGGTGAGTGAGGGAGGAGAGGGGAGTGATAGAGAAGGGGTGAGTGAGAGAATTGTGGTGAGGGAGACTGAATGGGGGGGGGGGGGGTGTGAGGGAGAGAGAGGTGAGTGAGGGGAAGAGGAGAAAAAGCTGCCGTGTACAGTGTACTGCAATGGTAGGCAATATGATAAACTTCAAGGGCTCTAAAGCCCTCAAATGGGCTGCACAATACCCACATATATGTATGTGTGTATGAATATACGCGTGTGTGTATACACTGTATATATATATAGCAGACACAAATTAAAGTGCTTTTAGAGGAACAGAGTAGTAACAATATAATCAAGTCAAGTCAGCACCGGCAGTCTAGGACATTGGGTCGTGGCCGTTTTGCCGCAAATCGCCCTGCCACCAGGACATGTCACCACCGGCCGCTTCGCCGCTAAGGTAAGTGCCATACCCTAAAACCCCCTACCCTAACCGCTAAAACGCCTTAACTTAACTCCCTACCCTAACCAGTAAAACTTACCTTAGAAGCGGCCAGCAAGTTCTAGCAGTGGATCGGCTGCGGCGGAGGGTCCGTCTGCGGCCGAACACAGGTGGTCATTTGGTCTTAGCAAAACAGCCTCGACCAAATGTCCCATTCCGCCTACAGCAGTAGTAATTAGAAAGTGTCTAGGTTAGATAGCGGTCCTAGTTGCAGCCTTAAATATAAAGGGTCTTCGCTCTGCTTCTTCACAAAATACTTCCTATAGCAGGGGATTGCAAACTTTTGAAGCTGCGCCCCCCTGTCTTCCCTTCCCCAGCTCTCACACTCCCCCCCCCCCCACACCTTGTATCCGCATCAAATGAAGCTGCGGGCTCATGTGATGTCACGTCACATGACCCGCGGGGTCATTTGACGCGTGACGTCACGTCAACCAGCCGGCTGTGGAGAGTTTCGGATCGTCAGGGTGTGTAGCCAAGTTGCAGGGGCCTCAAGCGATCTTCCGGCATTAAATGCCTGGGGGAAGAGCGTGGGGCCTCTGCAACCTCCCGCTCCCCCCCAGCAAAATCTCCCACCCCCCTGGGGGGCGCGCACCACAGTTTGTGCACCCCTGTCCTAAAGCATAAGTGCAAAAGAGGCCATATCCATGGTGCCGGTCACTTTAAAAAACTAAAAACAAGTGGAGTCAATGGTTACTTTACAAAGCTTTAAAAAGCGGATTGGTATAATCCTGTATCAGCTGGTGTCAGAACACAGCTTCGTCGTTAGTGGTTGGTGCAGCTGCAGACCTCCTCTTTCAGCTACCTCACTGGTGTCTCCTGCCTCTTCGTTTGGATCTCTAGAGGGACGCAGCTAGATGATGTCATGGAGAGCTTGTCACAGCGTTGTCATGGATACTGTAGGAGGACATGTGCAGAGGTACATAATGGAGACTGTTGTAAGGTGAAATTATAACAAGGCTTTATTGTGCCTGTCGCTTAAAACACAGCAAAAAATCAACATAAGCAAAATAGTGTGCCAAACAAAGAAAACCTATCTCTGCTTTGGAGACTATCTACACATGTAGCTCAGCCCTCTCTGACTGGGTTGGTTAGCTAAGCTATTTACCAGCCCCAAATCATGGAGACATTTATCAATACACATACATAGATAATAGTCTTATACGAAAAGGTCTTATCTGTTAGCTGGGCTGCTGTAGGGGAAGCTTCTCTGATCTCCTGGAACCGCACCCTTGTGTGCACAGAAAATGTCAGGCTCCAGGTTAGAATCTTGTCCTCTTTGTCTTGTGGTCAGCTTGCCGCTCAAGACATCTGCCCTTCCTTGGTTCAGCCCAGTTGTGGACTAAGGAATCTCTGCTCTGTCTCCAAGTTCAGCTCAGGTGTGAGCAAAGGAGTCTCTCTTCCTGTCTCAAAAGACAGGCTTTTCTAAGCCATCTAATCAGGCAGGTGGTGTTAGTTAATTGCCTACCAGCAGTTAACCACCACACTGCTGGATTAGAGGCACATTTGTGAACAGGGATAAGTCCCCTGTTACAGATACCCAATTTGTTTTTTAAACCTCTGCGTTCCTTTCCCAAGGGATAAATGGCGGTTTGAGGATAGTAAGGTGGCCTTCTGTTATAGTCACACATTGGTAAATGTAATTAAATGATTGGTCTGATGGTAATGGATAACGTGTGCAGGGCCGCTGACAGGGGTGGGCAGCCGGGACTAGTGTCCAGGGCCCGCTGACTGCAGGGGGCCCAGCGGCCAAACAAAGCAGTTGGGCCCGATCTCTCGTGCCTGCCGGGCCCCAGCTCTCCCCAAGCTTTGGCCACCCTACTCAAACTGTCTAACGCCGGGCCCGATAATGTTGGCGCTCGCCGGGACGTCTGACATCGGCGCGCACCGTAAGTAAGCCAGGTTTCGCTTCCGGCGCATCTGCATGACAGATGCCCGGCGTGCTGACGTCAGCCGCTTGGCGTGGGACAGAGTGAGGGAAACGCCTGCAGCTTGGGGAGAGCGGGGGCACTGTGGCCATGAAAGGTCGGGCCCATCTCCTTTGTCCAGCCGCCGGGTGCCCCACAGCCAGAGGGCCCGGCCAGAGGACACCGGTGACCAGCAGCAAGGTAAGTGTTTATATGTAGTGGGGGGTTTTATATATGTATTGGTTTTTTTATGTGTTGGGGGGTTTATATGTATTGGGGTTTTTTTCTATGTATTGGTTTTTTTTTCTATGTGTAGCCCCCTGTAAACAGCACAGGCTATACATATCTTCCTCCTACTGTGGTAAGTCTTGTTAAGGGCAGGCACCAGTAGTGATCATGGGTTTTCCCCCTTCAAGCCCTGCCCTGAGTGATAGATGCAGGCCCCTGACTCTGCTGCAGGCATGAGACAGAGGGGAGGTCCTGCTGACATCATGAGGGGTGGGGCTAAGCCTATTTAGCAGCCCATTCCTGTAAGTGACAGTTAGTCTATTCTGGAGCCTACGAGGGAGTGGACTCTGGAGTCTGTCCTGGGAGTGAGAGGAGTATACCCAGCTCCGTCCTGGGAGCAAGCAAGAGAGAGAACTCTGGCCTATGACATTTGGAGAGCAAGCCGAGTTCAGGTGGACCAATGCCCCTCACCCCGATGATGGGGTGATGGGGAGAATCCATCCCCCACCCAGAGGATACCCTCTGAGGTGATCAGTGGGGTATTGAGGCCCCAGCACAGTCCATCCTGTCGGAGTGTACACTTTGAGGGAAGGAGAGGAGGAAAGGCCTGTACAGAGTGGAGGGTCGTGTGAACTGTGGACATTGCTGTTGTTGTTGTAGCTGCTTGTCGCTATTACTGCTGGGCGCTGCTCGGAGCAATAAAGAGAGACATTACCTTTTTACTAATGACTGTTGTGTGATTCTGGAGCATCCACCCTGGGACCAGGGGTCACTCTTCTACCCTGGGAAGGTATAGAGGATGGAGGCGCTGCACCACCACTGAAAGCATGGAGGCTACTACCCCAGAAGCCTGGTCCTGTTATCCCCCACACCACCGCGGGAGACTCAGGCCCTCCTGTTCCACGCAGGTACGCACCACCCAGTACATGTAATCCGCCCTCACACACCCTAGATATGTCAGATGCGTCTAGGGGGGGGGGAATATGGGTTACATATGTATTGGTTTTTTTCTATGTGTAACAGGGTATGTATATTCTGCCTGTCTTTCCACCTGTTATCCCTGTTATGTAAGTCCTGTTAGCTGCAGGCAGTAACAGGTTAAATCTATGGGCCTTGACCCCCTGATGCCCCTCTAAAGATGTAGAGTGGTCGTGCAAGCCAGGTCAGAATTATAGATGTAAGAATTGTAGTAGTACTTCCCAGGTCAGGAGTGGAGAGTTTCGGATCGTCAGGGTGTGTAGCCAAGTTCGGGATTGGAGAGTAGCGGATCGTAGCCAGGTTCAGGATAGGAGAGTACCGGATCATTGGAGAACTTAGCCAAGGTCAGGACAGGAGACAGGAGAATGGTCGTTCGTAGCCGGATCAGGAGAGGGGAGGTGCGGAGACCAAGTAGAGAAGCTGGGTCAGGCAAAAAGAGGTTAGCAGGCAAGGCAAGGTCATGGAACATGAATGCAGCAAGGCACAGCATCACACTAGACTATGCTCAGCAATGAGAGACCTGGCAAGTACTACTACAATTCTTACATTTATAATCCTGACCAGGCTTGCACGACCAATCTACATCCTAGGTGTGCCCGCGTGGCTGTGGGTTGGCGTTAATCAATTCCCTACCTCAGCACCGCTGTTGCGCCTCGTACGCATTACAGTACAGTAATGGGCAAAATAACTATTATTCAGATAAGGGGAGAGAGAGGGGAGAAATACATAGGTAGTGTGACCATATGTCCCGGTTTAGCCAGGACAGTCCTGTTTTTTTAAGGTCTCTCCCGGCTGCCTGACATACTTTAAAATGTCCCGGCTTTGACCAGAGAAGGTGGGGGCAGCAGAGAGCAAGAATGCAGGGAGGAGAGCAGAGGCCGGTCTGACTGCTGCTGCAGAGGGTGGGGGTGGAGTTAGTGATAGCGGAGCCTCAGCAGTGAGAACCGGATGTGAGGTGGCTTCCCCCCCCCCCAACCAAGCTCCATAGTGAAAGGTAGGACACCCCACCTGCAGCTGCTCCTCAGAGCTGGTGTCAGTGTAGGGTCAGTGTAGGGTCAGTGTAGGGTCAGTGTGGCTGTGTGTCAGTGTCTCAGTACAGGGTCAGTGTCTCAGTGCAGGGTCAGTGTGTCAGTGTCTCAGTGCAGTGTCAGTGTCTCAGTACAGGGTCAGTGTCTCAGTACAGGGTCAGTGTCTCAGTACAGGGTCAGTGTATCAGTGCAGGGTCAGTGTGTCAGTGTCTCAGTGCAGGGTCAGTGTCTCAGTGTAGGGTCAGTGTGTCAGTGTCAGTGTGTGTCTGTGCAGTGTCAGTGTCTGAGTGCAGGGTCAGTGTGTCAGTGTCAATGTCTCAGTGCAAGGTCAGTGCCAGTGTGTGTCTGTGCAGGGTCAGTGTGTGTCTTTGCAGGGTCATTGTGTCAGGGTCAGTGTGTTTCTGCAGGGTCAATGTGTCAGTGTCAGTGTGTGTCTGGGCAGGGTCAGTGTGTCAGGGTCAGTGTGTGTCTGGGCAGGGTCAGAGTGTCTGTGCAGTGTGTGTCTGTGCAGGGTCAGTGTGTCTGTGTAGAGTGTGTCTGTGCAGTGTGTGTCTGGTCAGGGTCCGGGTCTGGTCAGGGTCAGGGTCTGTGCAGGGTCTGTGCAGGGTCAGGGTCTGTGCAGGGTCTGGGTCTGTGCAGGGTCTGTTTATGTGCAGGGTCAGAGTCAGGGTCTGTGCGGGTCAGTGGCTGTGCAGGTCTGTCTGTGCAGATCAGTGGCTGTGTGAGTCTCTGCACATGTCAGTGGGGGTGTCTGTGCAAGTCAGAGAGAGAATGGGGTTTAGAGAGAATGGAGGAGGGTGTAGAGAGAATGGACAGGGGAGAGAGAGAATGGATGGGGGAGGGAGAAAATAGAGGAGGGGGTTGAAAGTGAGAACATGGAGGAGCAGAGGAAGAGAGATAGAATGGGGGGATGGGGAGAGAATGAGGGGAGGGAATGGAGAGAATGGGGACGGAAGGGAGAGAGAATGGGGGGAGGAAGGGAGTGAAACTGGGGGGGAGGGAAGGGAGAGAGACTGGTGGGGGTGAGAGAAAATGGGGGGGAGGGATAGAGGGAATGGGGGAGAAGGTAGAGAGAGAATGGGAAGAGGTAGAATGAATAATACAGCATCAATGGTGACACTATTAGATAAATATCATTATAATATTCATTTTTTAATAATGTAATATGTTGTATTAATATTTTTTTTTATGTGTCCCGGTTTTTCATTTTCAAAATCTGGTCACCCTATACATAGGGGTAGTGAGAGGGGTGTGTGAAGAAGGGGGAGAGATAGAGAAGAGAGGGTTGATTGTGGGTTAGATGGGAGGGAAATAGAGGGATGGAGGGAGGGAGAGTGAGAGAGGGAGGAAGGGGAGTGGGAGAGAGAGAATGAGGGAGGATGGGAAGAGTGAAAGGGAGGAGTGAGAGAGGCAGGAGCAAGAGGGGGGGAATACATGCTGTGAGTGAGGGGGTAGAGTGGGAGAGAGGAAAGTGTAAGGGGAGAGAGAGGGAAGAGAGGGTGGAGTGTATGAGATAGGGGAAGGAATTAGAGGGAAGGAGAGGGAGGGGAGTGAGAGTGGTTCATTTGCTGTGTGACTCAATTGTCTCTAAGTTTGGACTGTATATATCTCTATTTGGACCACAGGGAGTTTGATGGGATAGTCAGCCCAAGGTTGAATCTGCTAAGACTCCTTCCTCGGCTGAGGGAGTGCCACTGGTTATTTCTCAATGCCCCGGGTAAGCTGTCGGAGGTCCTGATTAGGCGTGTAGGCTGGTGGTAGTTATTTTCAATTAGAGTTGTAGTACTTTCAACCAACGTTGTGCTGACCCCAACCAATGCCATTGTTAAAGCTGTTTAGACTGGGAGGGGAGTCAATATTTGATCTCATTAAACTTTCTATTTTACATTTTATTTAATGGATAAACTGTAGCTGTTCTAGTGTTATAAATGTAGCATGGGCTACATATGATTTGAATGACATTTGTGAGGAAAAGAATACACAGGGGTCTGTAGAAAAGCTATGTTTGAGGATACAAAGGGTTTAGACGCATTGCTCTCTTTTTCGGTGTACGGTTGCATAAAATGTGCACACTCTGAAATCTTGTGCAGATTGTTAGAAACCGGAACGTGGCCCCACTTTAAACTTAAATTATATTTTATGAAGATTAAAGGGGAAAGGGTCACATAAGCATATTATTTTATACATTTCTTTATAATCTGTGTCACATAATTGTGACTTTTCATACCACAGAAATCACCAGCTATGAAAGGTTCCCTACTCCGGAGCATTAGAATGGGGCAGGGGCAGCAACATTGGGTGTGGACTCAATGATGGTGGCGGGGTCAGAGACATTGGTGGATGGGAAGGGGTGGTCAGTGACATTCAGGGCGAGAGGTCTGAGCTGCCAGGGGGCAGGACTGTGATAGGGACAGGGTTACGACGTCAAGGTGGAGTTTAGGGTTGGGTCTGGATTTCCTGAGACCCCTTGCTGCATTAGGCAGTGAGACACATGCCTAATGCGTGAGACCATGGCCTCTGCTCTGAAATTGCATTAGTACTTAGACTCCACATATTGGTTAGCAAGAAAGTAGCCTAGAGCCCTAAGCGATAGGGGTCCATGACCGATGGGACTAGGCTCCCCTAACCTGCGTGGGTTTGGGCAGCGTCCTTCCTAGCCTCTCTTGGTCAGGAGAGACACAACTTGCAATGGGGTGGAGAGGAGATGTTAATATATATAGCCTTTGGCAGGGATGGGAAGTCAGTCCGTGCCCAGCCAAGCAATTCACTATGTCAGTTGATGAGCTTTTGGTTCACCTGCAGGCCGAGGCCCAGGCACATCCAGCAACAGATCTCGGGCGTGCTGGGATCAGCAGTGTGAGAAATAGAGGGAGGGAGATTGAGAAATGGAGGGAAGTTGGAGAATAAGGGGGAGTGGGAGAGAGAGGGGGAATCAGAGAGGGTAGGAAGAGTGAGATAGGGAATGAGAGAGAGAGAAATACATGATGTGAGTGAGAGGGGAGAGTGTGTGAGGGGGAGGGGAGAAAGATGGAAGAACGTCAGTCAGGCATGCATGGGAGGCCACTGGTGCAGCTTGCAGAATGTTCAGAGCTGAAGAGGCATGGAGGGCCTCATGTGGCACTTGTAAGGATTTCACCCGTCTTCCATGTCTCGCTCTTAAAACCTTTCATCCAAGGCGCGCAATTTTCTCATCCTTCACTTCGACCTCCTCCCGCTATTGAACCAGGACAACAGGAATTTGAAATTCAGTCCATCATCGACTCTCGCATCTCCAGAGGCAGGGTCCAGTTTTTGGTTCACTGGAAGGGTTACGGACCTGAGGAACGTTCTTGGGTTTCACGGTCTGATCTCCACGCTCCATCCCTACTCAGATGATTCCACCCAAAATTTCCCTTACCTATTACCGCCGCTGCTCTGAATCCCCGGTGGTGTCCCTCTGCCGTCTGCGTTCCCCTCGCGGCTGCTCTCCCTCTTCCGGGTCACGCACATCACCATTACAGGGGCGCGCGGTCCCAGGCAGCTTATACCCGGCACTATTGAGTTACTCCCAACCCCTCCTTACGGGCCTGCGCACTAGCCCACTCCTCAGCCCCAGGTCTACTCTGGCCAGCCCCCAGGCTCCTGTCCCCTATCAGGTTGGATCCCTGGATCGCACCTCCGCCCCTCCCTTCCGCTGATAGGTTACTGCCAACTATTTAGCACTGTCTCCCCATTCTCCCAGTGATCTGCATAGCTACTATATCTTGGTGCTGTCTGCTTCTGCTTGGTTCTCTCTTGTTGTTTCAGCCCTGTTCCGGAACCCAGATTCTCTGCTGACCTCCCTGGATCTTGACCTTGGCTTTGGAAACTCAACCACGCTGCTTTCTGGACCCCCGAACCTGGCTCACGGACCCTCTACCACGCAGTCTTCTAAACCCCTTGGACTTGGCAAACGGACTTTCGATGACGCAGCTCTCTCCTCTCCATGACCTTGTCTTACGAACTCTCTACGATGCAACCATCTCTACTCCTTGACCATTGGCTTACGGACCATTCTTTGCCGGATTTGGCAAGTACCTTATACACCTATTCTTGTCCCCGGACCATCTACTCTACTTACCACACTCCGGTCGCGCCCCCGCTTGCTGTTAGGTGCGTGGTGTTCTCCCCTTCCACCTCAGTACCCGGGTCTCGTCTGGTTTGCGGGCAGGCCGAGTGTTACATTATGCAGAGCCCGTCAGACCCAGACCCCCCTGAGGTGGAAGATACCCTGACCACTATCTCCAAACACTTTACCTTTCTGGATAATCAGGTTACCGCCCTTAACCAACAGGTTGCTACCTTGTCCTCTCAAATGCCCCAGGCTAACGCCTCAAGCTCCGCTATCTCTCCCACTGTTTCCCCAGAGGGAGCTGTCGCATCTGAGTTACGGATCCCTATGCCTAGTAAATATGCTGGAGACCCGCTTGCATGCCGCGGGTTTTTAAACCAGTGCGAGATACAATTTGAACTGTCACCTTCTCGCTTCCCCACGGACCGAACCAAGGTAGCTTACGTCTTTTCCCTTCTCACCGGGGACGCTTTAGCCTGGGCTTCACCTATCTGGGAGCTAAGACCTGAGCTCACTTACAACTTTTCTAACTTTAAAAGGGAATTTCGTTTAGTTTTTGATACTCCTGGACATAGGGATACGGCCGCTTCCTCCTTGTTCCACATCTCACAGGGGCGGAAATATGTGGCAAGATATGCTCTGGAATTCCGGACGATCGTGGCCGAAACCGATTGGAACGATGGTGCACTCTCCGCGGCCTTCTGGCAGGGACTTTCGGAGTCCTTGAAGGACGAACTGGCGGCTCGCAAGAGGCCATCTTCTTTGGAAGGACTAATCTCCTTATGCATCAAGGTGGACCAACGACTTCAGGAGAGGCGGGCCGAACGTCAACGTCCTCGTTCTGTCTCCTTTATGCCTTCTGTTCCCAGGTATCCTGTTCCTGCTTTACCGGCATTGGACGCTCCGGAACCCATGCAACTGGGCAGCCATCAGCTTTCTTCTGCGGAACGTCTTCGTCAGAGGAATGAGGGCCTGTGCTTCTGTTGCGGATCTCCCGGACATATCTTACCTCGTTGCCCCCTGAGGCCGGGAAACGCCAGCACCCAGTGAGGTATGAGGGGATTTCACTGGGTACAATCTCTTCCTCCCCTTCTCCCTTGGAAGAGTTCCCCAAACGTATCTTACTCCCTGTCTTCCTTAAGTGTGCCAGCTTCCTAACCCCTGCCCTGGCCTTCCTCGACTCCGGCTCCGGAGGGAAATTCATGAACCATGCTTTTGCAATTCAGAACAGCATCCTTCTACGTGAGAAAGCCATTCCGGTCGGATTGGAGGCTATCGATGGGTGTCCCCTTCAGCCAGCCTTTATTTCTTTGGAGACGCTCCTCATTGAACTCTCTATGGAGGATGGACATTCGGAATTTATTACCTTTGATGTCATCCACTCCCCTTCAGTTCAACTCATTCTGGGCCTACCGTGGTTACAACTCCACAACCCCATTATCGATTGGACTGCTAAGTCCCCCATCCGTTGGAGATCTACCCATACGGAGTTGGTCCCTTCTTCCCCCATGGTACTGGCCGCCTTGGAGACTTCCCCCCTGCAAGAGACCACCTTACTGGAAGTCTATTCGGAGTTCCTGGATGTCTTCAGTAAGACCAAGTCCGAGGAACTTCCCCCCCCCCCCCCCCCGCCCCCAACGCCCATTCGACTGCCCGATTGACTTGATTCTGGGAGCCGTTTTTCCTAAAGCCAGGTCGTACCCCTTATCTTTGCCCGAGACGGAGGCCATGGCGGAGTATATTGCGGGGAATCTTCAGAAAGGGTTTATCCAGAATTCCACCTCCCCCGCTGGAGCAGGTTTCCTTTTTGAGAAAAGGAAGGATGGGACGCTTCGTCCTTGCATTGATTTCCGCGGGCTAAATAAGATTACTATCAAAAATCGCTACCCGTTACCCCTGATCCCCGAGCTCTTTGATAGGTTGCAGGGCACGGCTATCTTTTCAAAACTCGATTTACGGAGAGCCTATAATCTTATTCGCATCCGCAGTGGCGACGAGTGGAAGACCGTGTTCAATACGTGCAGTGGCCACTATGAGTACCTGGTGATGCCTTTTGGGTTGTGCAATGCCCCTGCAGTTTTCCAAGACTTTATGAATTAAGTTTTCCGTGATATCTTGAACATTTTAGTGATTATCTACTTGGATGATATTCGTATTTTTTCCAAGACCCTCGACGAACATATTCTTCATACCAAACTGGTGCTCTCTCGTCTGCGGGCTAACAAGCTCTACGCCAAGATGGAGAAATGATTATTTCATCAATCCTCAACCACTTTCTTAGGATACATTATCTTGGACCAGGGGTTCACCATGGATCCGGAGAAGCTCAAATCTGTCCTCGAATGGCCGCAACCCAATTCTTTAAAGGCGATCCAACGCTTCCTTGGTTTCGCGAACTACTATAGGAAATTCATCGCTGGTTTCTCTACTATGGTAGCAACCATTACCGCCCTTACTAAAAAAAGGGGTCGACCCTACCTCTTGGCCCGCTGAGGCCAGTCGTGCTTTTGAGTCTCTCAAAAAAGCTTTTGTCTCGGCCCCCATTTTGCGACACCCTGTCCCCACCCTCCCCTTTACCCTTGATGTCGATGCCTCTGACGTGGGAGCTGGTGCGGTACTCTCGCAAAGAACCACTCCCGAAGATAAACTCCACCCCTGCGGTTTTTTTTTCTAAGAAATTCTCTCCGGCGGAGAGAAACTATGACGTGGGGAATAGGGAGTTGTTGGCCATCAAGATGGCCTTGCAAGAATGGAGACATATTCTCGAAGGAACCAAGGAACGCATCCTGATTCTCACGAACCATAAGAACCTTTCTTACATCGAGGGTGCTCGTCGCCTTGGTCCCCGTCAGGCCCGAAGGGCGTTGTTCTTCTCGAGATTTAACTTTGTCATCTCTTATATCCCTGGGACTAAAAATATTAAGGCTGATGCATTGTCTCGTAAGTTCGACACAGAGGAGAAATTGCAGGAGGTTCCTGAAAATATCCTTTCCCCCCGACTGTTTATCTCTGCTGCCTGTTTTGATATTTTAGATAAGATCTTGGAGTCTCAATCACAGGTCCCCGAAGGGCTAGAGGTTCCTGATGGACGTCTTTATGCAGCTCCACGTTTCCTCCGTAAGATTCTAGAATGGGGACACTCCTCCAGATCAGCTGGTCATCCCGGCACTAAGAGGACTACGGATCTGATTCGGCGGACTTTCTGGTGGCCTAATATGGTAAAAGACATCCAAGACTTCACCTCCTCTTGCCCAGTCTGCACCCAAAGTAATTCGGTCCGTCTAAAGCCTTCTGGTCTACTTCAACCTCTCCCGGTCCCAGACCGTCCTTGGAGTCATATTGCCATGGACTTCATCGTGGACCTACCCCTTTCTAACGGAATGACTACGATCCTGGTGGTCATTGACAGATTCTCCAAGCAGGCCAATTTGTGCCCCTCAAGGCTTTACCTAATTCGACCACCCTGACCGATATTTTCGTGAGAGAAATTTTCCGTATTCATGGCGTTCCTCTGTCCATTGTTTCTGACCATGGTACTCAATTTGTTTCAAAGTTCTGGCGCGCGTTTTCTCAGAGGCTAGGCATTTCTCTCCTTTTTTCTTCGGGTTATCACCCCCAAACTAATGGGCAAACCAAGCGCATGAACCAGTCCCTGGAACAGTATTTGCGATGTTTTTCTTCCGACTCTCAGGATAATTGGGCAGAATTATTTCCGTTGGCTGAATTTGCTATCAACTCTCTCAAGAATGAATCCACTCAGAAATCACGTTCTTTGTAAATTATGGGTTTCATCCTAGTCGCCTTCCCATGCATTTACCTACGTTTGGAGTGCCTGCAACGGATTCTAGGATTACCACGTTACAGGAGTCATGGAGGAGGATTGAAATGGTTTTACAGGAATCAGTCCTGAGGCAGAAGAGACAGGCAGACCGGCTTCGTCGGGAGGCTCATAAGTTTGAACCTGGAGAGAAGGTCTGGCTCTCTTCTTAGAATATCAAATTGAAGGCTCCAACCCCTAAATTGTCTCCCAGGTTCCTGGGTCCCTTCCCCATCCTGCGACCAGTTAACCCTGTGGCCTACCAACTCCTTCTGCCCCCCTCCATGAAGATTTCACCCGTCTTCCATGTCTCGCTCTCAAAACCTTTCATCGAAGGCGCGCAATTTTCTCATCCTTCACTTCGACCTCCTCCCGCTATTGTACCAGGACAACAGGAATTTGAAATTCAGTCAATCATTGACTCTCGCATCTCCAGAGGCAGGGTCCAGTTTTTGGTTCACTTTAAGGGTTACGGACCTGAGGAACGTTCTTGGGTTTCACGGTCTGATCTCCACGCTCCATCCCTACTCAGACGATTCCACCAAAAATTTCCCCACAGACCTTGGATGGATCGTCCGGAGTCCGATCCTCGAGTGGGGGGTACTGTAAGGACCCGCAGTGCTGGGACCTCTGCTCACGGCGCTCCCTTACCTAGTACCGCCGCCGCTCCATTACAGGGGCGTGCGGACCCAGGCAGCTTATACCCGGCACTCAGGAGTAACTCCCGCCCCCCCCTTATGGGCCTGCGCACTAGCCCACTCCTCAGCCCCAGGTCTACTCTGGCCAGCCCCTAGGCTCCTGTCCCCTATCAGGTTGGATCCCTGGTCCGCACCTCCGCTCCTCCCTTCCGCTGATAGGTTACTGCCAACTATTTAGCACTGTCTCCCCATTCTCCCAGTGCTCTGCATAGCTACTATACCTTGGTGCTGTCTGCTTTTGCTTGGCTCTCTCTTGTTGTTTCAACCCGGATTCTCTGCTGACCTCCCTGGATCTTGACCTTGGCTTTGGAAACTCAACCACGCTGCTTTCTGGACCCCCGAACCTGGCTCACGGATCCTCTACATGCAGTGTTCTAAACCCCTTGAACTTGGCAAACGGACTTTTGACGACGCAGCTCTCTCCTCTCCACTACCTTGGCTTACGAACTCTCTACGACGCAACCATCTCTACTCCTTGACCATTGGCTTACGGACTCGACCATTCTACGCCGGATTTGGCAAGTACCTTATACCACCTATTCTTGTTCCCGGACCAGCTACGCTACTTACCACATTCTGGTCGCGCCCCCGCTTGCTGTTAGGTGCGTGGTGTTCTCCCGTTCCACCTCAGTACCGGGGTCTCGTCTGGTTTGCAGGCAGACCGAGCGTTAGAGCACTGCCCGAGGTGCAGATCATGAGGGAGTGGTACTCGCAGATATGCCATTCCCCCATCTCGGAGAGGCTTGTTGAGAAGCAGGCGTGCACAGACGGACCAGAAGAGCAGGAGTACAGCAGAGAAGTAAGAGGAAGGCTTTGGCCTCTTTCTCCCCCAGCTCCCCTGATGTTGGCTACCCCCCTGTGGCTGGTCCACAAGAAGTCCGTTCCAGGCCTGTGTCCCATTTATCCCTGGGGAGAGTGGGAGGGCTAGTCAGGGACTGGTGGGAGTAGGAGGGTAGGCAGGAGGTCATCCAAGGCAGGCAGTGGTGATGCAGCTGCAAGTAGCTCCTGAGATACATGGCCTGGTGGGGGTCATCTCAGGTGTGGATCATCTGGATTTGCTCACTTACTGGATGGAAAAGCAGGCGGTCGTTCATCCGTACGGGAAAAACCTGGGATTGAATAAGGATCAGGTGAAGGTTTTTTGGTGGGGAGGAAGGGGTCTATGGTGGGACCAACTCTTACCTCAGTTGTTGATCTTGGCGAAGGTCAGGAGACCCCCGCAGGTTCTGATTCTCCACATAGGGGCCATGATGTGGCGTTGTTTCGATGTCTCAAGTTAGTCAGGACAATAAGAAGAGACCTGGCCCAGATTCAGGGGGGCTGGCACAGGTAATCTGGTCGGGTATCGGCCACGGGGATGTTTGGAGAGGCTCCCGGGGTAGAGTGCACACAGAAGAAGATAAGTAGAGTGGTAGGGAGATTTATGTTACAATCCGGGAGATGCGTGTTGAATTTGATTCAGCAGCTAGTGGGCTTTTTAGAACAGATGGGGTACATCTGTTGGACATTGAGTTCAATTTATTTCACTTACGGTCCAAGATGTGCTCAAAAGGGTTCTAGCGGATCTGGTGGTGCGAGGCAAGTTTAAGTGGGGGTAAAAAGCCCCCAAGGTGGTGGCAGTTGTGGCAGTAAGTGTGTTTAACCTAGCCAAGTGGCTAGGAGTGGTGAGTGGGCAGGGTTAATTTAAACGTGCGTTTCTGTGGCCCATTCTAAGTGGCCGGGCCTGGTGGTGCCCGGCTTCAGGATTGTTGCGGTCCATGGTTGGACTTCCATTGGGCATTACCCAGTAATCAAGCACTCTGACAAGGGGTTGGCACTTATCAAGTTAACTTATGTTTTAATAAAAGCCACAGCCTTGTTCCTTTGTGTTTATTTATTTATGTTATGGTACTGTGGGTATGGGTCACCGAGAGAAGGAGGGGAGGTTCTTCGCAGGCTCCAAGGTCATGGTAACCAATCAGCAGTCAGTAGATGTGTGGAACGCTGCACGGATTATATTTAACCTGCAACATGCCAGAATTATTAAACATTCTATTATGGTCACATTTTCTGAAAACCTGAATCCACGATCTGAGATGTCTGCTATATGCTGCCTAAACAGCATCTTTAAGAAGCAATTGCAGATTTACCCAGCCAGACAAGCTCAGCAGACATTTATCAGACTAGAGAGAAAAATAGTGCAGTGATGTCATCACATACACCTCCCCCACCTCTACACAGTCAGAAGGAAGAATATTGGACATAGGGAGGGAGGCTGCAGCAGTGTCAGCCTGGGAATCCCTGTCTTACATTATCCATGCAGTAAAGGAGCATGTGAAAAGAATGCTCCTTCATCTAAAATCACAGGTAACACAGAACTGCAGACATTCCTTTCATTTACACCGTAGGTATCGTGCATTGGTCTTTTCATGGTGCATGTCTTTTGTTCTTAGTCTGTGATTGGAACTGTATGTCTGCATTATTACAGAAAATGCATTTAGAGCATAAAATAGTCAGCAACACAAAATGAATTTTGGATTATTTTTTTTAAAGTAGAGGGCAGGTTGCAATTGTGTACTGTAAAATAGGGAGAATGTGCTTGTGCTTTTCTATTGTCAGAACAGTGGATAATGTTAACATAAATTCAGCATGATACATGGGTTTCACTGGGAGCTTGCAGGGTTCTGTTTCTTCAGCTTACCCTGTCATTTGTTTGGTTATTTATGTTTAATGTCTCGTTGCCAATATGACAATTCATACAATCTGTCCATTATGAATAATGATACATATTAGATACTGGCTGCATCTTTCTTTACATAATATATTTCTTGACAGGCCAGCAATATCATATAGGCTGCTTAATAGCATACAGTGCTGCATATATTTATGTTTAGATCAAGGATCAGTACACTTCCCTGACATTGATATTACTGTAATAATATTTATATTAGCATCATAGCAATGTTACATATAAGATGTCTAATAGCTACTGTGAATGTATATTTTTTCATCTATACCCATCTATGAAGATCAGTTAGAACAAATTGTAAGAATGTGGTTAAAGAATAGACAGGGATTTTCCCCATTGCTTTATAGTGACCCTTTCCTTCTACTTCACATTGTCCTTTTGCCTCCTAGATTGATCTATGTGCCTCTTTGCACCAGAAGCTCACACTATCCGTTTTGTTCTACTTCCCTTTTAACTTTAATCATCCTGTTCACTTGAGGCCAGATGACATCCTTTGTCAATTGAAATAACATGTTTAATCATTCTCTTAACTGTAACCGTTGCTGTAATCTCTTTTTATGCCATTCCCTGTTAGTAGAGAGGCCCAAGCTCCTCATGATGTAGCTCAAAGCATTAGCTGTTTTCCCTGGTCCTTGTGCTGACTCAGCTTGTGACTTAATGTGATACTTCCTGTATTGATAGTTTAGTGTAGGATGCAATCTACCAGGTTCAGAATCCATTTACAGTGGCTGCTAGTAATCAGCATACTGCCTAATAATGGCTATATACTGATGAAATATTTTCTTTCATTTGTCTAAAATACTGGAGTAATTATTGTAGTGGTGAAAACTGATAAATCTTCCCGATCTGATTTCAGGTGAGTGCTGCAGGGGAAAATGTAACTCTTTCAGTGCTGGAAAAGGCTGCAGTGTTGCAGACAGTGCAGGAGCAAGGGTATTTGGAGCCCTAGGCAAACCTTCAGCTTGTGACACCTCCCCCTCCCCCCCGCCACACACACACAATTCACTTTCAGATTTTTCTGTCTATCTCACTGAAAAATTAAAATGCCTAATAGATTTTTTGTAACATTCATACACACTCCCTCTCCCCCCCCCCCCCCGCCCTCTCTCCCTGTCATTCTCATTCCCCCTCTCTCTGTGAGCACTTATGCTTGAGAGTGGTGACCTCACCAACTCGTCATCAACTCTCCAAGCATGAGCGCAGAGTGTCCGGCAACTTTTTCTGTAAGCGCGAGTGGGGGGCGTGGCCTAACAGTGACTGGCGCTGATTTGCTGAGGAGGTCATGTGACCCTTCAGCACGCTTCAAACGCAATTTTATCTGTCTCTGCATGGGCCTAGCGCCCGCAATTGATTGTGCTTACCGCACTAAGCACCAAGAATGGTCAGCGGCAGCGTGGAAGCAGCCTAACTGCCTCCTTCTCTGTCCCTCCCCCTTTCTCTCATTATTCTCTCTCCCTTATTCTCTGTCCCCTCTCTCGGTCATTCTCCTGAACCTCTCGGTTATTCTCCCCCGCTCTCTCCCTGTCGCTCTCCCCCCCACTTTCTCTCTCACTCACTCTCCCTCCTCCCTCCTTCATTCTCTCTCTCCCTCATTCTCTGTCATTATCCCCCTGTCTTTGTCATTCTCACCCCCCTCTCTCTGTCATTCTCTCTCCCCCTCCTCTCTCTCATTTTCCCCCTCTCCGTCACTTTTCCCCTCTCCCTGTCATTCTCCCTCCCTCTCTCATTTTGTCTCCACCCTCCCTCCCTCATTCTGTCTCCCACTCCCTCATTCTGTCTCTCCCCCCCCCCTCCCACATTCTATTATCTGCTCTCTCTGTCACACAGTGACACACACACCAGGACAGAGCAGTGACACACACACACAGTGTCACCTCCTCACCTCTCTCTGGTCCACGATTTGTCCCCCCTTGTCCTCCCTTGCTTGGTCCCTCCCCCAGGCTCCTTACACCACCTCCTGATTGGCTGCTGCTGGGTAATGCAGCTAATCAGGATGGAGGAAACTGCCCAGCTCTCTCCCTGCTGGGGAAAACTCCCTGAGGTTAAAAAATCTGCTGCCCCCCAAATTCTGCCGCCCTTGCAGCCCCCTAATTTTCCTGATGGTAGAACCAGTCCTGGTTGCAGATCATTTGTGCAATGAAAGTGTCCACGACTATAAATCAAATATAATCAGTTCTAATTTCCATCCTACATGAAGATACATTTGCACAGTAGGCACTATGGCTAGGGTGACCAGATTTACAAAAGTAAAAACCGGGACACATTAAAAAAAAATATTTATAAAACAAATGACAACTCAAACTGCGCTTTATGTCTCTCCGCCGCTCTCTGTCCCCCCTTCTTAGGCTTGGAGAGCGCTCCAAGCATGAGCGCCGGGTGTCCTGCATGTACGTGCGCGTGGGGGAGGGGGGGCATTGCGGGTA
Source organism: Ascaphus truei (assembly GCF_040206685.1). Lineage (NCBI taxonomy): Eukaryota > Metazoa > Chordata > Amphibia > Anura > Ascaphidae > Ascaphus > Ascaphus truei. Next base: position 89,262,162 of record NC_134488.1, read on the forward strand.
GTTGAGTGCGCGGGTAAGTATAGGTTTTTTGTTTACTTAAGCGTCGAGCGCGGGTGAGCGTGTGTGCCCGCGCACCGCGTGAGCGGGGACTTACATATAGCTATATATGTAAGTAACTGCTGCCCACTCAGCGCTAGCGGGGACGCAGCCTTACACACACCCATTCTCTCTCCCTCCCATCCCTCCATTGTCGTTCCCCCCATCACTCCATTCTCATTGCACCCTTCCCATTCTGTCTCTCCCCATTCTCTCTCTCCCCCATTCTGTGTGTGACTCTCTCCCCCATTCTGTGTGTGACCCTCTCCCCCATTCTGTGTGTGACTCTCTCCCCCATTCTGTTTGTGACTCTCTCCCCCATTCTGTGTGTGACTCTCTCCCCCATTCTGTGTGCGTCTCTCTCCCCCATGCTCTGTGTGCGTCTCTCTCCCCCCCCGTGTGCTGCCTCTCTCCTCCCCCCCGTGCTGCCTCTAACCTCCCCCCCATGCTGCCTCTATCCTCCCTCCCATGCTGCCTCTATCCTCCCTCCCATGCTGCCTCTATCCCCCCCATGCTGCCTCAATCCCCCCCATGCTGCCTCTATCCTCCCCCATGCTGCCTCTCCTCCCCCCCATGCTGCCTCTCCTCCCCCCCATGCTGCCTCTCCTCCCCCCATGCTGCCTCTCCTCCCCCCCCATGCTGCCTCTCCCTCCCCATGCTGCCTCTCCCTCCTCATGCTGCCTCTATCCTCCCCCCCATGCTGCCTCTCCCTCCCCCCCCATGCTGCCTCTATCCTCCCCCCATGCTGCCTCTCCCTCCCTCCCCCCCCCCATGCTGCCTCTCCTCCCCCCCCATGCTGCCTCTCCTCCCCCCCATGCTGCCTCTATCCCCCCCCCCATGCTGCCTCTCCTCCCCCCCATGCTGCCTCTCCTCCCCCCCATGCTGCCTCTCCTCCCCCCCATGCTGCCTCTCCTCCCCCCCATGCTGCCTCTCCTCCTCCCCCCATGCTGCACCTCTCTCTCCGCCATGCTGCCTCTCTCTCCCCCCCCATGCTGCCTCTCTCACCCCCCCATGCTGCCTCTCTCCCCCCCATGCTGCCTCTCTTCCCCCCCCCATGCTGCCTCTCTTCCCCCCCATGCTGCCTCTCTTCCCCCCCCCATGCTGCCTCTCTTCCCCCCCCCCATGCTGCCTCTCTTTCCCCCCCTCATGCTGACTCTCTCTCCCCCCCCATGCTGCCTCTCTCTCCCCCACCCTCATGATGCCTCTCTCCCCCCCATGCTGCATCTCGTGTGTGTCCGTTCTGGTCCCTACCTGCCTCTGTGGAACATTGGAGGGAAAGCCATCTTGAGTCCTGGCAGCAGACACCGAGGCTCCCACTGCTCACTGCTGGGGCTCCTCTGCCTGTAACCCCGCCCCCACCCTCTGCAGCTACAGTCAGACCGGCCTCTGTCTGTTCCTGCATTCTCTTCTCTCTGCTGCCCCCCCTGCTCTGATGGCCAAAACCAGAACAGCCACAAAAAAACGGGACATTTTAAAGAATGCGGTGCAGCCGGGACAACCATTAAAAAACCGGGACATGCATTAAAAACGGGACTGTCCCGGCTAAACCGGGACAACTGGTCACCCTAACTATGGCACATGCCATACATGTATTACATGTATTCTTTATCCTGAGCCATGTGCCATTAGCAAATCATCATTTTATCAGGTTAAAAACTAGTGCAAACATTTTAGTTTTTCATTCAATTTTCTGCTGTGACTATTTTGAAGAAAATTGGATTTTCTTTTTTTCCTCAGACTAACGTATATCAAATTGCGAATATTTGCAAATATTTATAAATTGTTATACCCATTACATCTATTCTTGTGTTGCCCTTCTGCTGGGATGAAAACAAGGATCCATTGAAAAGTGATTGAGGCTAGATTGAGGGTTTTGTTCAAATGTAATATATTAGATTATCTCAGACTTCATAGTAACGGTGTTTCCCCCACCCAATCGCAGATAGGGGCCATTACTGGGTGTGTGGTGCATATACCTGCTGGCAACAGGAGGGCTGAGTCATCCGCCGATGGTAGTGGGGACACAGGAACAGGCTTCTGGGGTTCATACCCCACATATTTACTTAGCAGTGCAGCGCCTCCATCTGCCGTAGGCTCCAGGTAGAACTATTACCTCTCCCCCAGTAAGGTCACGTACCAGACAGGAAGTATATTGCAAAACAGGAACGGGTTTATTACTACACTCTGCAGTAACAGTTACACAGCAGTCTTCTGCCAGATACCGTCTGTCAGCATTCACTGGATGATGGTCCCTGGACCGCCACTACAGGCCAAGGGCACCCGCAGCCTTCCTAGCTCTTCCCCACCTCCCTAGCGGAGGCAGAGGGAAGGTTTACACTCACTCTCCCCCAAGAGGAAGAGCACATGGGAAGGCCCAAATCTCAGGCTCCCAGTTGTGTGACCTGCCTTCCTCAGAGGGAAGGAACAACCTCCAAATTTAGGACGGCCCTGCCCTTAAGTCCAAGCTACAACAGGATGTTCCACCCCCTGCTGTTACTCAGGTGCAGTACCAAAGGTGAAGGGGAAAACCCCATACCAACTACTGGCAAGCCTGTAAATACCAGGGTTTACTGCCAGCCCATTGGGTAGAATAGTAGCCAGGGGTACCCCGCTATATCATTAAGACAGGAACAAGATTACATAAAGAGATAACATAGTGAATACATTTAAGAAACCCAAAGCCAGGTGTCCATGTATGCCAGAGTAGAAGGCCATCTCCATGAAAAGGAGACAGAAATAGATGATCAAAGAGTGCAGGATGAAGAATCTAAAGAACACGTGTAAGCCAGTGTGGTTGGACACACAGGCATTAGGGGCATCACAGAAGAGCTGGAAACGTCCTCTCAAAAGACCACGTGGTTGATATCTTGGTCCATGTGGCTTACTTTGTTCCACTTCCAGTAAACCATATGTTTTAAGAATCCTAAAAACAAATGTGAGCTGTTTTAGGAAGACAAGTCTGATCTGATAATGGAAGTTCCCCCACTCCTGCATACTCTGTTCGTCCTTGAAAATTGGATAATTAAGTGTGGTGTGTGTGTTTGTGTGTGTGTGTGTTTGTGTGTGTGTGTTTGTGTGTGTGTGTTTGTGTGTGCTCTAACTGATATGGGGGCGATAGCACATTTTTATTTGGCGCTTGTTGTTTTTCAATCATTATTGAATGGAAGAATTTTCTTTTGATTATCATGTATACTTAGAGGAAAATGAATGAAGATAAATGGCTCATTTCAAAGAAAGGTAATTTCTCTGAAATGTGCATTGAATTTCGGTTGTTCAAACAGAAATATTTTGTATGCCTTATGCATGTATAATTTAATTCCTATAATAAAATATACATTTGTTTCACATTAGCACTATGCACCTGGATTTTATAAATATCAAATACTTAATTTTATATTTTTTCTTCACAGAAATACATTTATTATTCATTATGTCTATGTCTGTAACTACTCCACCAGCTGACATCATCCTTCCTAACTTGGCTGCTCAAGAATTCTGGAGGTCCCAAGTTTGTGGTTACACTACATCTGTAACAGGGCATATCAGCCATAGAGCCAACAATTTCAAAAGACATCCAAAGAGAAGAAAATGTATCCGGCCTTCACCTCCTCCACCTCCCAATACCCCTTGTCCACTTGATCTGATTGATTTTGTGGATCTTCATCCTCGAAGATCTTTCTTGGAACTTTTATTCAATGGTTGCATATTGTTTGGAATTGAGTTCTGTTATGCAATGGAAACTGCATACGTTACGCCAGTGCTACTACAGATGGGCCTCCCTGATGCGTTCTATAGTATGGTGTGGTTTATCAGCCCAATATTGGGTAATGCTTTTTTGTAACATTGTATTGGCAGAAATAACTATATGAAATCTCGTATTTGTCATTTTAAAATTGTATTTTAAACAATATATAATTGTTTGGACATGGAAAATAGACAACACTTTAAATAATTGTACTAACATTAATTAATGTTTATTTTTATATATATATATATATATATAAATATATATATATATATATATATATATATATATATATATATATATATACACATATATATATATATATATATATATATATACACATATATATATATATATACACACACGCATACAGTAAAGGAGTCAATGCACACAATAACAGTAATAATGCAGAAGGTTGGAGGGGGTGCTACTGCTAACATACTAAACTGTACTATGTAGAAAGGTAAAAAAAAAGCAGACAATAAATGTGTCTTTACTAGCTCAACGTATTGACTTCCCAATAGAGCCTTCATAGTAATCATTTTTGAGGACATTGCATTTTGGTTAGAAGCAGAATTATACATCCCCCGCCAACCCGCCACCCTCCCCCCCCCCCCCCCCACCAAATATTAGAAACTGTATTGATACAAACTGAGGATCAACCTAAGTAACCTTAATCAGTTGACAACTATAATGGAATGGAAGCATTGATAAAGAAAGATACCTTTTATAATTTGATAACATATTTCATAATGCATTTGATCAGGATCAGGATGAAAGTCAGTAACCTATTGTCACACTGAAAAAGTAGACCTGCTGGGTTGTCTATAGTCGAGGTGACCAACCCTGTCGCCAATCCCCACAAGTAGCGAATTGGCCATGAACGTTTGGCGAATTTGAGTTTGCCAGCTCCCACAGTAAAATAAACTTGTTCCTGACGGCGTGTGCTGGTTTCTGCTTTCTGAATGAGTCAACAAAGTGAACCAGCAACAGGTGCTAGTGCTGAGATGTGGGAAGCAGCAGCAGGTGATAGTGCTGAGGTGAGGGAAGCAGCAGCAGGTGATAGTGCTGAGGTGAGTGCCGCAGCAGCAGGTGATAGTGCTGAGGTGAGTGAAGCAGCAGCAGGTGATAGTGCTGAGGTGAGTGCCGCAGCAGCAGGTGATAGTGCTGAGGTGAGTGAAGCAGCAGCAGGGGATAGTGCTGAGGTGAGTGAAGCAGCAGTGGGTGATAGTGCTGAGGTGAGTGCCGCAGCAGCAGGTGATAGTGTTGAGGTGAGTCCCGCAGCAGCAGATGATAGTGCTGAGGTGAGGGAACCAGCAGCAGGTGATAGTGCTGAGGTGAGGGAACAAGCAGCAGGTGAAAGTGCTGAGGTGAGTGACGCAGCAGCAGGTGATAGAGCTGAGTGAAGCAGCAGCAGGTGATAGTGCTGAGGTGAGTGGGGCAGGCGAACAGTGTGTTGTTTTAAATGTTTGATTGAGCAACCTAATTTCTCAATTTTTACATGGTGCGGCGATTTTCACTTCTCATTCGCCACACCTGTGGCTACATTGAAAAATAGGTTGCCCACCTCTGCTATATAGAGACGATAATTATCAGAAATACCTGCACTCACTCCATAAAATACTGTACAAATGATTTCAAGATCCATCGCTCCTAGTCACTTACATGTGTCGTCCGACCCTCGCTGGCGACCCTCCTCCTTGCGAATCGCAGCGTCATCAACGTGACACCACACGGTGTCGCGGTGTCATGATGTCACGTTGCCATGCTATTCGGAAGAAGTAGGGCGGTAGCGAGGAGGAGGCCGCCACATGTAAGTGCCTTCCCATCAGGCCCGACAGGCCCGAGAGCGCAGCATCTGTATATGGGTGCGGACATTTTTACCGCCCCAAAATGTTGCCGCCCCGTGCCTAATGGTAAATCCGCCATCGGGAACAGAGTTCAGAAATCTGCGTTTCTGACAAGGAGGAATAATGATATGATTTTCACACAATTCATGTTTGGCATTTTCATGGACTTACCTCATTGTGTTTTGTCGGAATGATAACATGACCGCAGGTCATTGTAAGCTATATTTGTCATTGTTTTTTCATTACTTTGGAAAATAATTGCTTATTTTAGCCTTAAACAGATAATCACTTTGGTTATTGTCTGTTGCTTTGTCTGTGATTTTGTGCATCTATGCTTGCAGCATGCACTTATATTTTGTGGACGTTATGTAATTTATGTTGTAACGTGTCTGGCAATATTTTTTTTTTTTAGGCTTTATGCTTCAGCCTTTATTAGGAGCATGGAGTGACACATGCACATCGAGATTTGGAAGAAGAAGGCCATTTATTCTGGTCCTTGCTATAGGTGGGTGTTTAGCACACAAAATCTAAGCGACATTCTGAGAAAGTTTTACTCAAGTTTTGTACAGCAGTAAAAATAAATGCAGAATTACCTATGCATTAAACCACCTATTTTAATTAAAATTACTTACTAAAGTTAAATATATATTATTATTAAGTAATTTTCAAATATTTTATTCATTTTATTCTAAAATACAATTTTGTTGCCAGTTTGTATAAATTTAGTGCAAAATAAATTAGTAATGTATTAATATTAAATATATGTTATTGACCCATATTGATTGATTGATACACAGTAAGATTATACCTGAATTTATCAAGAAAACTGTTAGGCTCAGTGGGCAAATGTGAAATGATAATTAAGAACTACAAATTCATACTATAGCTGCTTGTATTAAATATTTGTATTTAAAGCTTTAGATGACAGATCAGATCCACCAAGTAATTTAGCCAACATGAGAATGAAACAAAGTTGGGATCCTATGAGTGGTAGTGGCAACTTCAGTCTCCTGGATAAAGTAACAATTCATTATACAGTTGTGTGAAAAATAAAGTACACCCTCTTTGAATTCTATGGTTTTACATATCAGGACATAATAATCATCTGTTCCTTAGCAAGTCTTAAAATTAGGTAAATACAACCTCAGATAAACAACAACACATGAAATATTACACCGTCATGATTTATTTAACAAAAATAAAGCCAAAATGGAGAAGCTATGTGTGATAAACTAAGTACACCCATACAGCTTCCATAGGAATTAAGATGCTAAGTAGCAGACAGGTGCTGCTAATCAAATGCCCTTGATTAATTGATCATCAGCAAGTGTGACCACCTCTATAAAAGCCAAAGTTTTAGCAGTTTGCTGGTCTGGAGCATTCAGGTGTGTGTTAACACAATGCCAAGGAGGAAAGACATCAGCAATGATCTTAGAGAAGCAATTGTTGCTGCCCATCCATCTGGGAAGGGTTATAAGGCCATTTCCAAACAATTTAAAGTCCATCATTCTACAGTGAGAAAGATTATTCAAAAGTGGAAAACATTCAAGACAGTTGCCAATCTTCCCAGGAGTGGACATTCCAGCAAATTCACCGAAGGTCAGGCCGTGCAATTCTCAGAGAAATTGCAAAAACCCCAAGAGTTACATCTCAGACTCTACAGGCCTCAGTTAGCATGTTAAATGTAAAGTTCATGACAGTACAATTAGAAAAAGACTGAACAAGTATGGTTTGTTTGGAAGGGTTGCCAGGAGAAAGCCTCTTCTCTCTAAAAAGAACATGGCAGCACGGCTTAGGTTTGCAAAGTTGCATCTGAACAAACCACAAGACTTCTGGAACAATGTCCTTTGGACAGACGAAACCAAAGTGGAGATGTTTGGCCATAATGAACAGCGCCATGTTTGGTGAAAACCAAACACAGCATATCAGCACAAACACTTCATACCAACTGTCAAGCACGGTGGTGGAGGGGTGATGATTTGGGTTTGTTTTAAAGCCATAGGACCTGGGAACCTTGCAGTTATTGAGTCGACAATGAACTCCTCTGTATACCAAAGTATTCTACAGTCAAATGTGAGGCCATCTGTCCGACAGCTAAAGCTTGGCCGAAATTGGGTCATGCAACAGGACAATGATCCCAAGCACACCAGCAAATCTACAACAGAATGGCTGAAAAAGAAAAGAATCAAGGTGTTGCAATGGCCCAGTCAAAGTCCAGACCTCAACCCGATTGAAATGCTGTGGCTGGACCTTAAGAGAGCTGTGCATAAACAAATGCCCACAAACCTCAATGAACTGAAGCAACGTTATAAAGAAGAGTGGGCCAAAATTCCTCCACAACGATGTGAGAGACTGATAAAGTCATACAGAAAACGATTACTTCAAGTTATTACTGCTAAAGGTGTTTCTGCAAGCTATTGAATCATAAGGTGTACTTAGTTTTTCACACATGGCTTCTCCCTTTTGGCTTTATTTTTGTTAAATAAATCATGACATGGTGTAATATGTCATGTGTTGTTGTTCATCTGAGGTTGTATATACCTAATTTTAAGACCTGCTAAGGAACATTGTTATTATGTCCTGATATGTAAAACCATAGAATTCAAAGAGGATGTACTTTCTTTTTCACACAACTGTGTGTGTATATATAGGGACCACATAGTATCCACACACACTTTTAGTTGTGCTACAAACTCTCACATTTCCACACCCACCCACACCATTTATATCCCCTCTCACTCCACACACACCTAGTGTAGAGCACTGTTTATACTGTGGGCTCTCCATTTTTATTCACACTGATACACATACACACTCTTTCTTCACTTGCTTTCAGTTACCCTTTGACACCTCCAGCCATCAATCTCATCCACACCGGGGGAAGGACCAACACAGATAACATTCCAAGAGACACTGTTTTTAAGTAATCCTTGCTTCATTCATTGTAACATCGCTGGAAGAAGAGATCAGTGTATCTCGAAAGCTCGCACAAATAAAAGCATTTCGTTAGCCACAGAACGGTATCATCTATTTATTTTTTGATTTTATATATATATATCTATATATATATATATAATCAAAAATGAATACACAATACCGTCCTGTGGCTAACAAAAAGCATTTAGTTAGCCAGGGAACGTTATCGTCTATTCGTTTTTGATTATTACGCTCGGCTAACACGGTACAGATACCTCTACATCTATATACAGTATATGTGTGTGTGCCTGTTATTCATTCTGTCACTTAACGTTTTTCTATGTGATTGTACAGCACTGACATCAATGTCTTAAATCAGCAATCACCCCCAAAAAATTTCGTTAACTATAATGACTGTTAGTGCTAATGATACACAAAAGAGGTATCCCCCTAACAACTCCTAACCACAGAACTCTGTTACAGTTAACGCAGGTATTTAACCTGACATTAGTTAAGTCATACTTAAAGGTGACGTTACTCATATACAGACCCTGAAATATAGGTTTTGCCAGAGGGGGACACAGAGAGAGAGAAATAACTGAACTTCACCTAGATGTTTTCTTCCTTCCAGTTTTTCCCAATATACCTAGGATTGTAGGACTGGAGTAATGTGAAAACAAATTCTCGATTTTTTTGCATATAAAGTTTTCTGAAAATTCCTCAAATTCAGGGTTGATTTCCTATTTAACCCCCAAATAAAGGGATTAGATGTTTCAATGCTTTGTTTCATATTTGCGTATACCAAGATTAACGACTCCTTGTTCTGGTCCTAGGAGCCTTATTTGGGCTTACTCTGTTGCTCAATGGTCGAGATATAGGACTGTCTGCGACTGATACAGTGAGTGACCATAAATGGGGACTTATCCTCACAATCTGCGGTGTCGTCCTTATGGATTTTAGTGCCGATTCGGCCGACAATCCCAGTCATGCTTATATGATGGACGTGTGCAGCCCAGAGGATCAAGACCGAGGACTCAATATTCATGCTCTGCTGGGAGGTATGCACTGCATTCTCTCCAGAGAGAATTCATATACTGTATGATGATTTAACTAAACCTTTTCAGATCCACATCATCTTCAAGTCCATGCAATGTTACCTTGTTTGAAAAAACACCACAACTCTTTCATTCTTTTGTTCGAGGCTTACTGCACATGCTAACAACTCCACCCCACCATATGATTTTTGTAAAAGTAAAATTATTTTGTTTAATCTCTTATATACCATTGTGGATCTTGCACTGGATAGTCAACAGCAAAATAAAAGATATGGGATTATCACAAAAAATTACATAAAATATGAATAATTGTTACATTCTAGTACATATTGAATCAGTGCTCTTGCAATAGTTTAAAAGGCAAGTTTGAGTTTATATTTAAATTGCTCATGCCTTGATAAAGCTTGTGTTAGGTTTTTAATGCAAATGAGAGCTCTGTATTCTCTGGTCCTTTTTAAGTCATTCTTAATAAATAATATTTTTTCATTTTTGAGTTTTGACCCTTTGAGTTTATAGCTTTTTTCTTTCCCATCCATTTATTTACAGGTTTTGAATGTGTGACGACCTTATGTGTGATAACCTTCTGTTCTCGAGAATTATAATTCCTTAGTGTGCTTATTAATTATACTCCTTTAATGTCATTGAGGTTTCCACTCCTACAACTGTCAGTCAAACATAAGTTGGATGATAGAGTGAAACCCCACTACAAACGGTGTAACTTTGATCTTAAAAACGAATGAACTTTCATGAATCTCTCGAAATAATTAGTGTGAAGTAGTTTGTGTTATTGCTGAGATATGTATTTTGTTTGATGTAGTGTGTGAGAGTTCTGCACTCTCAGCAAAAAAAATGAGTACAGAAAGTACAATACAATGTATCAGTCTATTTCTGATTCTGTTCCTAGAAAAAGACAAGGGGAACTTTGTGAATTTTGCAGTGGTTTAGGTCAGAATTGAAGTGAGTAAACATTTTGTCTTGGTTCCATATTAAACAAGTGAATATTTAGAAAATGTTATATTTGCCTGAGGAATTACAACAGAGAATTCTTTCAATGCCTCTTATGGTCCTCCAAGATTACACAATATGTGAATATTAGCAGTAGATTTTCTGTGCAAACAGAATTTGTGAATTTGTCAGAAATATACTGATGCTTACGATGTCCACGGAAAGGTCTGCTGACAGCTGTCCCGGGCCCGGGACTAGAGTCTACACCCAGGCCCCTATTGGAGGCCCTGCGAATTCCCCCATTAACTTCATAGCCTCTCTCACACACTCCGCTCTTTCTCTCTCCCTCTCTCTCATCCTCTGTCTCTCTCTCTTTCTCCCCCCTCTCCTATATCACACCCCCTTACCTAACTCCCGCCTCACTCTCACTTCTCCCTCGATCTCACTTCTCCCCTCTCTCACTCTTCGCCCCTCTGTCTCCCACTCCCCCATTTCTCTCTCAATCATCCCCCCTCTCTCTCTCTCCTCCCCTGTGTCTCTCTCTCCTCCCCTGTGTCTCTCTCTTCTCCCCTGTGTCTCATCCTTCACCTATCCCCTCCGCCCCCTCTCCTCTTCTCCTCTCGCTGCCTCCTCCTCGCGCCGGGACAGATGTCATTGTACTCGCTCCTGTCCATGGAGCTTAGAAACAAAGTCTGACAATGTCTTATTTTTATTTATTTCCTATCCACAAACAAATCTGACAATATTTGTTGAATGTTTTAACCATGTTAGAATAAGTTTCCACAACTGTCAGCAATCAAATCAAACTATCACAAGCATTAATTTAACTAAAATAAACATAATTTCTATATTTATCTTTACAATAAGTGTCTTTAACAAGGCAATTTTTTTTTGTTACTTTTGTGCTAAATGTTTTATTAGCCTATTAGGTAATTGCAAGTTGTGATATCTTTAAATGGATTCACATGATAGTTCCTCATAGATATACAATACTGATGCAGCGGTCATTATTCAAACACATCTCGCGCCGATTTTGAATACTCTGCTGTTCCCCACGCAGCATGAACGCGGCCAATCGCCCCAGGCACCCGCGCTTATCGTGGATGTTTTGTTTGAATGTCATGGATTCTGTTTCTTCGTTTGCAATAAAATGGATGAATTGTAATGTGTACAGTACTGTGCAACTGTGCTACTGTGTCAATTTCATGTTTTTAATAGCCAGAACACTAAAATTCGTTTTTCTGCATTCGCCACGCTCGCATCTTAATGCGGGGAGGCTGGAATTCATCCCGCGGTTTCAAATCGGGATTCCGATGTACATGACGCGTGAAGTGTTCTAATAAAGGCCGCTCCATCAGTAACTCTACAAAAGGTGTCAAGTCGCTTCTTCAGATATACTGTAATGTCTGACTTGAGAGGTATCAAAATGTTGTGTAGAGCTCTATGAAGAACTCCACTGTTGGTCCATAAAATGTACCACAACTATCAGTATTGATACATTGCACCAGGACCAACGCAACTATTTGAACTGTGCACTACATCATGTTCTAAAGTGTTGTATCAATACATTTACAATTTAAAGAGACTCAAATAACTTACTATAACAATAATAATATTACAATACATTTTTTGTCATGTTTTCAGGTACTAAAATATTACCAGGTAATTTAGATATATGTGAGACTGATTGCATAAATAAGAAAATAAGAATATTTATAGACTTGTCTTATGTTTTTCTTTGGCACAATGTAAATCGCTGTCAATGTAATTCTCTAGGTCTTGGAGGTGGCTTTGGTTATGTTGTTGGTGGAATAAACTGGAATAGAACAAGTTTTGGAAAAGCGATGGGAGGACAGCTGCGAGTTATCTATATCTTTACTTCAATAACGCTGACCATTACCACCATTTTAACGCTAATTAGCATTCCAGAAAGACCTATTCAATTGTTTAGCATAAAGAAGAAAGTGATGAAAAGTCCAAGTCTCCCTCTGCCTCCATCGCCGCCTGTCTTCTTTGAAGAACATGAAAACCAAAACCAAAGTACCCGTAACTCAACTAATGTCTATGCAAGCTTTACCAGTCCCATCTCTCCCGTCAGTCCGCTCACACCAAAGTATGGCAGTCTCATCAGCAGAGACAATTCGTTAACAGGGATTAATGAATTTGCTTCCTCTTTTGGGGCCACAAATATTGACAGTGTACTCATAGACTGCTTCACAGGAGTACACGAGAGTTACTCAGCAGCCTCTGGTAGTATGCCAAGGCAAGCCAGCAGTCTTCCTCGAGTACCTGAAACTTTGTATTGCAGTGGAAATGGAGTTCTGGAAGCTGCAGAGAATATTACAACTCCTGGGACAGAACGAGATCATTTAACAATTGGCTCTCTTGATACATCAAGGCCTCGATCATCAGGAATTCTAAAAAGGCCCCAGACGTTGGCTATTCCAGATGTAATTACAGGAACATATCCTGAGAGTAGCAGGAGACGAAATGTGACCTTCAGCCAACAGGTAAAATACAAATGAATGTGTTTTCTAAAACTACAAGTATTGTATTGCCATTCTCATAGTAAAGGTTTGCCTTTAAAATTATAATATTATCCTAAGGACATACTTGAAAACGAGAGGTAACTCTCAATGTATTACTTCCTGGTAAAATATTTTATAAATAAATAAGTATACCAGCTAGTGATGTATTCTAGTTACATAGTTATATAGTTACATAGTAGATGAAGTTGAAAAAAGACATGCGTCCATCAAGTTCAACCTATGTTAAATTTAGACAACGGATACTTTATCCTCTATCTATATATACGTAGTGATTTGTATAATAAACATGCAAGTAAATTATAGTATGTTGGTTTAAATTAGAACAAAAACGTGATTACCGGGCAGAAAACACTATTTAATTTAGCATGGAACACATTGTATGTGTATGCAACATACAAAAGTCTAATAAGTTCCTTGTACTACGGTTTTTACTGGATTTTAGTAAAGCTAGGCCCAGGATACTGAACCTTGTGGTACTGTATCTAAAGGCCCAATAACTCTGCGAAACCTCCATTAATTGTAGGTTGTACCAATGCCTTTAAGGTAGCTTATCTGAAATGAGGTAGAATATCTGCCAGAATCACTCCAAAATGCAACCTTTGTATTAGCTTTTTTTTTGTAGTGCTTATAAAACCCCATAAGGTTTGTGTCGAGAAGATGTGTGTAAGTAACGTCTCTGTAAACTTCACAACTACTGTAGAAACTAGAGAGATAAAATGCTAAACAAATTGAGCTGAACAAAACAGCAAACATGTAATGCATGGGGGAAAAAAACTGTCACAAAGCAAGGCAGCTTTTGTTCCCCGTTTGTCCTAGCAACAAAAAGAAACCGAGGCATGTTTCTGCAGAAGTTTCTTTTGAGATCATAGTCGCTTTTCTTGTCAGTGCGGTAATATAAAGGTAATTCTGCATGACTTAATGTTACATGGTTTGATTTCTAGGTGTTTCTGTATTGTATGCTGATATGGAGTTCTTATGGTGCAGGTGGCTAATATTTTGCTGAATGGTGTCAAGTATGAGAGTGAGCTTAATGGATCAACTGAGATGTGTCATCGACCCCTTTCAATGAAACTTCTGTGTTCATCCATCTGCCACATGCCTAAGGCCCTGCGTCACCTATGCATCAATCACTTCCTAGGTAATCTTAAATAATAACCTGTCTATGTTCTATGTCTGCAGCTTTGAGTCTAACTATATACAGTTTATATTGACTTGTTTATGAGTTTTGACTAAATCCTGTGTCGCCATTCTACTGCCTTTTATTCAGCAAACAAAAACAACAAATTAGTGTCAACACATTGGTTTGTCAAGAGACAAAACACTCAGTTTATTTTTTTCTGAGGCATAAAATACAATAAATGTTTGAAATTTTGTGTGAGATCATCTACTAATTTATCACACAGTCATATAGGATGTCTGTTTTTTGTTTTCATTGTAAAAGAATACATTTCCCAAAGATAATAAACAGCTGTCAAAACCAAGCACCTGTACATACAGTATGTAGATGTTTTAAGAATCGAATGGGGAAATGCCCACCAATTTGAATATGAATACAGCAAATCCATTGTTGTATATCCAAAAATGTCTCGGGGCTTGTTTACTAGGTCTATATATTTAGTAAATTGATTAACCTAAACTACCAGACATGCCGCTGATTCTTTTTCAATTTTATTTTACAGGATGGCTGTCCTTTGAAGGAATGCTCCTCTTTTATACCGACTTCATGGGAGAGGTGGTATTTCAAGGGGATCCAAAAGCCCCTCACAATTCTGAAGAATACCAGAGATATAATGCTGGTGTCACAATGGGATGTTGGGGAATGTGTATATACGCCTTCAGTGCTGCATTTTACTCAGGTATTTGACAGACCTTAATTAAATGTGCACCTTTTGGCCCATTCACTTGAATAGGTCGTATGTTATCTTATCTCGTTGCGTCACGGCTTACTTAGTTAGCACTGCTTTGTAAATCTGACCCTTAACAGCTGAGAACAGTAGACTGTATGAGATGACTAAAAATAGGGTAGTATTTTCTGTTAGAATATTTCAAATAAAGGGCCTAATTCCAAAAGTGCTTAGGACTTGGTAAAAAAAATAATAATTGGTACACCTGTACTCTTTGACGTGAGGAAGAGAGCATTGCTCTGTAAAGTTTGTCCTTAAAATATGTTGTGGTCATCCGCATAAAAATAAAAAATGTATTCCCCGTTTTGCTACTGTCCAACAAGTATGACGTGTTTATTTTAAAGCACATTGCTCTTATTTTATATACATCTAAACAGTCGCATTACCCCAACCCTACTCCAAAATAGTGTGTCTACCATTAAGGAAAATCTTGGACTGTGCTCTGTCTTCACTACTAATGTATTATATTTTCTCATTTTAGCCATATTAGAAAAGCTTGAAGAATATTTCAGTATCCGCACCCTGTACTTTATAGCATATCTTACATTTGGACTGGGCACTGGTCTAGCTACACTGTCTAGCAACATCTATATAATCTTAGCGCTATGCATAACACATGGTATCCTGTTTTCCACGCTTTGTATACTGCCATATTCCCTTCTCTGTGACTACTACCAGAATAAAAAGGTAAGTCCAGTTTGTGTTTATTTAAAACATCTATGTAGATGTCCGCAACAATGGTCCTTTTTTGTTAGTTGGTTTTTGGTCAGTGTAAAATGTTTTTATAAGAGAGGGATAAACACAGGACCGGCTTGTAATTTTGCGGAGCCCGGTCCAGGGGCTATCGCGGCACCTCTTACCTGGTCCGGCGGGCCTTTCTCCTCCTCAGATGTCACAACGCCATGCGGCGTCATGTTGTAATGGCAATGCGACCACCACATGACATTGTGACGTCATGTAACGTCAAGTTGTCGTGGCAACGCGACACCATTTGCCGGTGCAGTGCCATGACGGGACCCTGTAGGAGGTGAGATGCCGCCAGATCAGGTAAGAGATTCTTACAGAAACTCCGCACTCTCCCCCAACAATGAGTTTAACTGTTGTGGGGAAGAGCGTGGGGCCTGTGTAACCGCGGGGCTCGGTACCTTAGCACCGATGAACCGCCATCAAGCTGGCCCTGGATAAACATACAAATTACTGAGAAGGAAGCAGCTAGTCATAGCTACGATATAATATGCTTTTGTTTTCTTGGAATGTCAGGAAGACAAACCAATTGGAAGTACCAACTACCTACCTCTGAGCTGTCTGCATGTGTAACCCAGAATCAGCAAGGCCTGCTTTTATGCAGAAAATCATAGAGAAGTTTTGATTAGAAGATAAATAATCCAAATGAGTGAGTCTTTCATCTCAAGTGAACTAATATGATGATATTGATGGATATTAATCATGTAATAATAAAATGTAGATTCGGTTTCTGATCTAGACATATTTACATCTCAAAGTTCCTATGTCCTCCCAGTTGATGTATATCAGTGCGTAACTAGAAACTCATTCAGTACATGTAGTGCAGGTGTGGCCAACTCTAGTCCTCAAAAGCTACCAACGGGCCAGCTTTTCAGGATGTCCCTGCTTCAGCACAGGTGGCTCAATCAGTGGCTCTGTCGAAGAGCCACCCATGCTGAAGAAGGGATATCCTGAAAACCTGACCTGTTGGTAGCTTTTGAGGAGAGGAGTTGGCTCCCCCTGATGTACTGTGTGTTAGGGATAAATAAAATATATTCTGTTTTCAGGTTTAAAAGGGAGACCCCTTTCAAATGACCCTATCCCTGTAAATACCATGTCCCTCTGTAACCTTTTATGTTTGATTTTTTACACGTATTTACTAATTTCCTTGTCAGTTTGTAGGATCCAGTTCGGATGGAACCAAACGTGGAATGGGTGTGGATATCTCTCTTCTAAGCTGCCAGTATTTCCTGGCTCAGATTATTGTATCCATTGTGATAGGACCTTTAACTTCTCTGGTCGGCAGTGCCAATGGCGTCATGTACTTTTCTAGCATCATGTCCTTTGTTGGATGTTTCTATTCTTCCTTATTTGTCATATATGAAGTTCCACCAGGTGGAGATTTGGAGGAAGAGCAGCAACCACTTTTGCTCAACATCTGACCGTTCAATACCTTGAATATTTTATGAGTTTGACTTTATGTTTTAAAAGAAAACACTCAAAGGATATTGATTTGCCTTGAATGTGTTTATTGCAACTGTGCTGGTGAGATCATAAAGTATGAGTTGGTTACAAAATAAAGGAATGTTCTGATCACTAGATGCTGTTTGTATGTAGTATTTGTGTGTATATCCTATAGAACAATGGACATATGAATTCTGATTATTATTATTTTTTAAACATAAAGAATTAGCCATACCCAGATTTCCACATGAGATCTGAGCTTTTGCATGTTACATATCATGTTACTGTAGATGAATTGGAACCACAAACTGCAAACTGTAGAGAACTAGGGGCAAAAATGTATTTAGGGCATAATAAAAACAGCCAAAAGGACACTCTAACGCGTTTCACGTGGTATCCCACGCTTTTTTCCTGTACCTTCTCCAATTGCTTTTCGGTAGGAGCACGCCTGACAGGACCAGGATATCCCCAAGGTCAGCAGTGAGTCATTTATTTACTTCATTTATGTGATCAGTCCCACACATTGAAAACCCAGACTACCACATAAGATTTACCTACACAGGCTAGTGGTAAGTTCATGGGAGTGTGTTTATTATTGGACTATTTGGAATCCTGGGTCTTATGAACTGTCTCATGCAATGAAGATGTTTACATATTATGAATAAGGCAATTGTCTGCTCCTGGTTAGCATCACAAGTGGGAATTAACCCTCCCCTTTCCTTTTGTATACATATCATGTTACATATCAATCTAACAAGTCCAGTGCAACATTTTCATGTTGAATAGTTCACATTTCATAAAAACTGAATAATAACAATTTAAAAACATAATCATACCTGAATAGTTTGGTGCAATAAATAATGGTCAAAGATAACGCCTTTCTTTAATTCACAATATGTTATTGATAAATGGATCTTTAAAAAAATCAAGGCTTTCTAATTATCCACGAGCTTTTGCTTTCTTGTAAGTGCAACTATTGCTGTGATACAGGTACCTTTAAATAATTTCTATGGCTTTATTTTGGGTGATTATTGTAACAAAAATACCCAAGCGTATACTTTAAAGGAGTAATCTAAGCAATATCCTACGTGTGTTTTTTTTTTTTTTTTAAATAAATCAGTTCTGTAGTATTCAATAATAGTTACTATCTTTTTTTTATTTTTAAATTCAACTCTTAATGCCATTTTTTTTTTGATAGCTGGTTTTAGCCCACCTTCCCAGCAGTGCAAGATCTTTGTAACGCTTTCCTGTTAGTGATAATTTGTTACCAATATTCCCAGCAGTTTGAGCTGTAAACTGTAACAATAGATAATGTTGCCTTAGTAATATAAGAATACATTGTAGCTGCTGAATTACATTGACTGACAGATTGATTTGAAACTGAAAGGCAGCCATTTAGTGAACCCTGGGAAACAGGATTTTGTTGATCGATCACAGAAAGCCAATCGATCGGCAGTTTAGGTAATTAGTTTTCAATAAAGGTAATCAAATCCTGCATATATTAAAACAAATTATTTTATTTTTTTAATTTTTATGATGCCTGGATTGTCTCTTTAAAATCTACAGCTTATATGTATAGTGTGGTTCAGGGCTGCAGACAGATTTCCTGGGGCCCAGGACTAGAGTTACGACCGGGCCCCCCCATACTGGCGGTCTTGTGAGCCCCCCCATTTCACTCCTCGCTAGCCCCCTCTATTTCCCATGTCTCGCTCTTGCCCCCTCATCTCCTTTCTTACACCCCCTCTCCTCTCACTCTCCCCCCTCCATCAATTACCCCACTCTCCCTCCCCCCACACTCATTCCTTCCCCCGCCCTTGCCACACACACACAATCCCTCCCCCACTAAATACATACAAACCCCCACCCCCCAAATACATAGAAAAAAAACCTTACCCCCCACATACATACGGTACCAACAAAAAAAGAAAACACCCACCAAAATATATACAAATGTACCTACCTTGAGGATGGTCTCAGGCCTCTGGCTGGGCCCGGCTACCGGTCTTCTTGTTGACGTCGAGCCCCGGCTCTCCCCAGCTGTGGGCCTTCCTCACTGACAGTTCCACGCTGTGCTTCTGACGCCAGTGTGTGCCGAGCCTCCCTCTCATGCTTGCTTGCTTACGGTGCATGCTGACGTCAGAAGCTCGTGTGAGACAGTGTTGGCGTCAGTGAGGGAGGCCAGAAGCTGGGGAGAGCATGGCATTAGTGACTGGATCGGCAGCCGGGCCCAGCCAGAGAGGTCAGGCCCAACTTGCAGCACCAGCCAGGCCCCCCACAGCCACCAAGCCCAGGATACTTGTCCCGGCTTTCCCCCCTCCTGTCGGTGGCAATGGAGGGGATGTCAGCTCCTGGTACACCTACCTTCAACTCAACTCTTATGGTTTGCTATC
The DNA here is from genome assembly GCF_040206685.1 of Ascaphus truei. Lineage (NCBI taxonomy): Eukaryota > Metazoa > Chordata > Amphibia > Anura > Ascaphidae > Ascaphus > Ascaphus truei. Next base: position 89,281,739 of record NC_134488.1, read on the forward strand.
TCAGATCTGATTTTTTTTTAAATGAAGGCAAATGTATTGTATTGTATGTCTTTATTTATATAGTGCCAAGAATGTACTCAGTGCTTCAGGTGTGCTACTGTAATCATATGTAGTGGGTTGTCTTTGCTTAAAGCCCTATAGAAAGAAACCATGTCCTTTCCTTATTCTCTCACTCTTCTAATCTACAATGGGTTTTTTTTTATTTGATTTAGTCATGTTCTCATATACAGGCTATAATAAAACCAAATCAGTTTCTGCTAATTAGTTACTCTTCGCTTCTATTCATAACTTGCTTTGAATACATACATTTTTTTATTTTTTTTAAGATTGACACTTTGGAGAACAGCTTTAACGTTATTCCTCTTTTATATATACACTCTGCTCATATTACTCGACCTCTCTGCAGCCTTTGATACTGTGGACGACCCTCTTCTCCTTCTCATTCTCCATACTCTTGACATTCGTAACAAAGCTCTATCTTGGATCTCCTCTCACCTTTCTCATCATACTTTGTGTATCTTTTGCTAACACCTTCTTCTCCTCTATCGATCTCTATGTGGGTGTAAACCAGGGCTCTGTCCTGGGACCCCTTCTCTTTTCTCTTTACATACTCTCTCTAGATGACCTAATCTCATCTCTTGGGTTCAAATATCACCTTTATGCTGACGACACACAAATTTACTTTTCTACCCCTGACCTTAGACCTGCTGTACAGACTAAAGTTTCTGAATGTCTCTCTGCGATATCATCATGGATGGCCCTCCGCCGACTTAAACTCAACATGGCAAAAACAGAGCTCCTCATACTTCCTCCCAAACCTGGCCCTACTACCTCCTTCCACATTACTGTTGGCAGTACTATAATTCAAAAACATACTGGACACCTAACAAGCTCCTATTAAACCCCCAAAATACCCACAACATATATATAAGCATATGAGTGTCAGAGGAGTGCTACTGAGCATGGCAATATGCATTAAAACCAGAGACATAACATAAAACACAGACAAAGCTCAGTTTTTAGCACATCTAGTGAGACTCATACACGGTACAGTGCCTAAATATATATGGATAAATATCTAATAAGTAAATGGTCTTTTAGTTTGACATTTTTGGCCAAAATTGTTGTAAGCCCCTGAGCCAACGCCAAGGCAGACCACATATCAGGGGTCCCTAACGCTAATATAAATTCTTAATAACCTGTTTAATAACAGGAAGAATGATTTATAGTGAGTGCTTTTACTGGTAATGTACAGGTTAATAAAAGCTTCAGTCAGACAGAACTTTGCAGCTAATATTGACAGATTTACTATAAATCATTCTTCCTGTTATTAAACAGGTTATTAAGAATTTATATTAGCGTTAGGGACCCCTGATATGTGGTCTGCCTTGGCGTTGGCTCAGGGGCTTACAACAATTTTGTCCAAAAATGTCAAACTAAAAGACCATTTACTTATTAGATATTTATCCATATATATTTAGGCACTGTACCGTGTATGAGTCTCACTAGATGTGCTAAAAACTGAGCTTTGTCTGTGTTTTATGTTATGTCTCTGGTTTTAGTACTATAATTCATCCAGTAATCCAAGCACGCTGCCTAGGGGTAAAACTCGACACCTCTCTCACATTCTCTTCTCACATTTAAAAGGTAGCAAAAAAAACTGTTGTTTTTTCCTCCGCAATATTTCCAAGATATGCCCTTTCCTCTGTTGCTCGACTGCAAAAACTCTCCCGTCTCGACTACTGTAACCTCCTACTGTTTGGCCTTCCTCCCTCTCACCTGTCTCCCCTACACTCTATCCTTAATGCTGCTGCCAGAATCACTCTATTTCCGAAATCTGTCTCAGCGTCTCCCCTGCTGAAATCCCTCTCCTGGCTTCCTATCAAATCCCGTATCACACACTCAATTCTCCTCACTTTTAAGGCTTTACACTCTTCTGCTCCTCCTGACATCTCAGCCCTAATTTCTCGCTATACACCATCCCGACTCTTGCGTTCTGCTCAAGGATGTCTTCTCTCTACCCCTTTTGTATCTAAAGCCCTCTCTCGCCTTAAACCTTTCTCACTGACTGCCCCACACCTCTGGAATGCCCTTCCCCTCAATATCCGACTAGCACCCTCTCTATCCACCTTTAAGACCCACCTCAAAACACACCTGCGTACGGAAGCATATGAGCAGCTCCATGGGTGATAATTAACACCTCATAAATAAACCTTGGCCCCTTGCAGACACACTTACCAAGATGCCCTTCTACTGTCTCTGTACGTTCCTACCAACAAATTAGATTGTAAGCTCTTCAGAGCAGGGACTCCTTTTCCTAAATGTTACTTTTCTTTCTGAAGCACTTCTGCCCTTTGTGTTATGTGTATTATTTGTTATTTATATGATTGTCATGTATATTACTGCTGTGAAGCGTTATGTACATTAATGGCGCTATATAAATAAAGACATACATACATACATACCATACATACATTTATACCTAAAACCAGGTATTTAACCTTTTTGGTGACAGCCTGTCATCGTTCCCTCTTTCTTTGCCTCTGGAATTAGCACAGAGAAGCTTTATTATTGTAAGTGGACTATGGAAACTGGCATCTGTAGCAAATACATTTTCTTCTCTATCTTCATACTATAAACACGACATTAATGTAACTGTGTTTATAGTGAACCTGAAAATATGTTACTTTCACCCAATTATTCAGTTTTAAATATATTATTTTTTTAAACTAGAATAACAATTTGATTCATTTGATAGTCACACTAAGCAAATTCATAAATATGTATATAAGAAACCTGGAGACAGATGCAGCCTGCCTTCAAACCTTCAGTTTCCATCCCACTCACCCTAACTGAGCATTCGTGACGATGCATAGCAATACAAAATAAACACCTTCTGATACTGAAATCAGTGGCATGCAATGCACAACCAAACTGGAATACAAGCTGGAAAAAGTCACCAAGGAAAGCAAATTCTGCGACGAAAACACTATGAGAACGCTTGCTATACAAACAGAAATAGTACAAACCTACACTAGGGTAGAGATGGGCAGAAATGTCCAAACCCTGTTCCCGGATTTTCTGCGGGCTTTTAATTCAAATTCCGATCTGCACGTGAAAAACCGACTTCGGATTGTACCAACTTTAATCCGTGCTGATTATTTAAAAAACGTCCATAATGCTCTGTTTCTCAGATTTTAAATAATCCGATGTTGGATTTAATGTAAATCCAGTCCACGGATCGATTCCGAAAGATTCATTCACTGTAGTTTTTTACAAAAACCCGACGATGGATTATTCCGCCACCAACAATCCGAACAGAAGGTATAAAACGCCACTCCCACTTCTAATAATAGATAATAGTGACTGTTGTATTATTATTATCCTTATTCAACTCTTAATGTCATTTTTAATTCGTTTTAAAGCATCCTTTGATTTCTATAGCAGGCTTTAGCCCACCTCCCATGCAGTGCAAGATGTTTACAACACTCCTGTTTGTCGTAATTTGTTGCCAATATTCCCAGCTGTTTGAGCTGCAAACTGTAACAATAGATAATGTTACCTTAGTAATATAAGGATACATTGTAGTTGCTGAGTAACACTGACTGAAGCAGCCATTATGTTAGGCACACAATTAGGATTGTTGCAGATTTATAACAGGAGCACGAAATGATCGCCAATTTAGGTATGAATGTAGAATTACACGTTGTCACATGCTTTACATATACAAATAAGAAGATTAAAAGGGGAAAGTAGTATTGCTGCTGTAATCTTATTCGCTCGTGTGAATGTCCAAGCATGAGAATGGTACAATCAGCAGTGAGTGCACTGGACCACAAGGTGGGGCAATTTCACTAAGGGAAAGTATGTCTTAACACAATAGTTTGAAAAAGACAGAGTTATGGGTTTCCGCCATGTAATCCTGACCCTCTTGCATCTAGTATTATATTGCACATAAGATCACAACCCTCTTCCAGAATTCTCCAAGAGGACATTTGGCTGTTATTTTTAAACCACTTTATTAAATCTTTTTTGTTATTTGTTGCACTTTAAATGTGCAACTACTAATTATGTTTATTCCAAAGTCTGTAAGTTGTACTGTTTCCCAGGGGACACTTGAAAACAAGCAGTACAGATGTCGCAGATATTACCCCCCTTAATGCGAGCTACCACACCCACACAAAAGGCCAACCCGGAGATTTGTAGGTTTTTTTTTTTTTTTTCCAATCTTTTTTTCCTTTATTGAAGACATGTATAAAGGTTACAAACGTTTTTTTTTTTTTTTTTTTTTTTTTTTTTAAAGGTTACAAACGGGATTTTTAGTTTTTTTTTAAATAAAATACTTACCTCTGGCGTCCTACCGGCATCTTCCCCCTGCGATTCATTTCAATATGGCTGCGCGTTGTGACGTCACGTAGCGTCTTGTTGTCATGTCAACGGGAGTCACGTGATGCTGATATGTCACGTGGTGTTCCCGGTGGCATGGCAACGCGGCATCATTTGCCCCCACGCAGCCATATTGCCAGTATTTGCAGTTGGAAGATGTCGGGGGGAGATACCGAGAGACGTTGCCGCCAGCACTGCCACCACCACCCGCGGCCGCCCAAGGTTGCCATGACCCGGAGGTATACTAGGTAAACCCGTTGCCCGGAGGTATGTGGCCAAATCCCATAGTTTCCGGGTGAAATCCGGATTGGTGGCTACCTTCACATTAAATAACACCTGTGTTATCTCTTCACACGGGTGTTATTTCATGCGTTTTCTTTGTTACATTCCATTGTTTTCAATAATACTGCTGATAGATACATCGCGTTAATGGGTGCAATAATATTTGCTACATCTGTATCTTTCTTGGTGAACATTTTATACCTTGGCGTGGTATGCAGGCGTATGATGCTAAATAACCAAGAAAATATTATTATTGAAGTATTTAACTTTATACTTATTACCATATAAGTGTTGTCAATTGGATGTAGCATTGGGCACCCCTGTCTTTTGTTGTATACATTTGCCACGCCCAGTAGCACTATTTTTTTCATACATATATATTCATGATGTGGTGGGTGTGGGAGTTTGAGCGTGCTGGGAATGTGTGTGATGAACATTTTAAAAGAAAGTTTTTCAATAATGAAATGTTTTGCTTTGTATTTTTTCTTAATTGTATGAAAAATCAAAATCAATGAGCCTAATGTGAAAAGATTTCTCTTTTTGTGCATTTTTTGTGTTGTTGCATGTTATAATATAATCTATGGATGATTGGTTCTTGCTGTTTCGGGGTGAATTCTTTTGCTTACGCGAGTAAAAAAGTGAAAAAGTTAGTACTTTTAGCCAACTTGCGTTTTTTTGTCATTTACTTCTCAAAACCCCGTACTGCGTATATCGCATTTTGCAACAAGTTTTATAATAAATGTAAAAAAATTGGAACTAATCTCCTTATGAAAAAATATTACATTATAGCTTTAATTTGGTATTTTTCTTAAGACTTATAATAATAATATTTAACAATAACTTTATTTCATATAGCGCCTTTCTACCAATGGGACTCAGAGTGCTTCACAATTACAGTATAGCTGGCGGTACACAGCGCATAGGAATATTTTTACAGCCACAGTCCCTGCCCAGATGAGCTTACAATCTATGTTTTTTAGTGCCTGAGGCACAATGAGATAAAGTGACATCAGAACAAGGGGGTAGAAGAACACACAAAAAGTCGCTAATTGTGTAAAACATTCTTTAATGTTGAAAACTAACAAATGCAACAGGATGTGCAATCCATGCATGATGTGATAGTATCTTTAAACAGCATATAAACAGGAAATATCTGTGTTACCCAAACGTGAGGGACCTGCGGCATCTGTCCGGTCTCCTGGTATCAGCATCCCGCTCCATGCAGACTGTTCCCTAGGACTTGTCGGCTTCATCAGTGTCCCTTGTCCTCGTGACGTTGGAGTGACGTTACTTCCGGATTTCCCTGCTCGTAGCCGAATGGCCACGCCTGCCTTCTGGGAGTGTTCCTGCTCACTTGGCTCTACGCGTTTCTCAAGACTACCCTTGCTTCATCAGGAGCGTGGAATGGTGGGGCACATACGGGTGTATGTAAAGGGCAGTCACGAATTAACCCTTATTATGAATAAAGATGATATATCTGAAAAAGACAATTCTCGAAAAAGCAAATACTAAAAAGCAAAACACTGTATATGGAATGTATGGCACTTACATGGAGATTGTGAAAAGCTAGTGGTAGGCTAACAGAGTAGCCATCAAAGATGGGACTGTGTTAAAAAACTGAATGCAAGTACCATCAAAGCAGACCGCTGAGCATTGGTAACAGAGATTGCAATTGGGGTGTGGATACACATAAAAGATAAAGTGACTTGACCAAGCAGTTGCCCAAGAAGCCGACCGGGAATTCAACAGGTTCCCCGGGTTCTCTTGTTCCTACCCTCCCATTTTCCAGCTGATTGAATTTATATAAGTTATAACATTTGGGGAAGAACTACTCACACAACGTCAGCACTGCACTTTAACTTTGATAACTCTGAATGTATTTGTCAGGTGTATAAATATGTGGCCTTCCAAATATTAAATATTCTAGCAACCAATATAAACAAAAAGAGATACCGGCGCCTAACGAGTCCAAAATGATGGAATCCTGGATGTCCAGTAGAAATAGTTCCAATCCCAAGATAATCAACAGTCTCTGAATCTTTGGGTGCTCAGATAAGACTTCATGCAGGGGAAGTGGAACATGAAACGAAAAAAAGAGATATTTAGTGCAACACAGCTAAACAAATTATACAGACATTGAATTGCAGACTGGCTGGCACTGGGTGACAAGACAAACAGACACAACTAGACAAACAACACAAAGCAAAGCTAATGATAAAAGTTAATTTAATATAACTGGATGAATAAAATGGTAGGACAAATAGCTTGTGAGCTGCTCCGGTCGGTTAAAACCTAGATAACACTCACAAGACAGCAGATAAAATATCGCAGTGAACTGATGTAGGCTGGTTGCCACGTGTAAAGGGTCCGCAGAGTGTCCTGGATGCCGTGTATTCCCTCCGTCTCTCCTAGCTGGCAAGAACCGGAAATGACGCCTCCATCGTCTCGAAACCGGTAGTGACGTCACCGGATATGGCGTCAAGGCCTGGCAATCTCCAGAGAAGCCACAGGAAACGGCAATCAGCGCCTCCTTGTCCCTCGATCTCTCAAACAAAGCACTCAGCGCTTGTACTGCTTGTACTGTTGATCAACAATAAATGTCCAATTCGTAATAAAATAGCCCTTCTAGGGCGGTGACGTCACTACCGGTTTCGAGACGATGGAGGCGTCATTTCCGGTTCTTGCCAGCTAGGAGAGACGGAGGGAATACACGGCATCCAGGACACTCTGCGGACCCTCTACACGTGGCAACCAGCCTACATCAGTTCACTGCGATATTTTATCTGCTGTCTTGTGAGTGTTATCTAGGTTTTAACCGACCGGAGCAGCTCACAAGCTATTTGTCCTACCATTTTATTCATCCAGTTATATTAAATTAACTTTTATCATTAGCTTTGCTTTGTGTTGTTTGTCTAGTTGTGTCTGTTTGTCTTGTCACCCAGTGCCAGCCAGTCTGCAATTCAATGTCTGTATAATTTGTTTAGCTGTGTTGCACTAAATATCTCTTTTTTTCGTTTCATGTTCCACTTCCCCTGCATGAAGTCTTATCTGAGCACCCAAAGATTCAGAGACTGTTGATTATCTTGGGATTGGAACTATTTCTACTGGACATCCACGATTCCATCATTTTGGACTCGTTAGGCGCCGGTATCTCTTTTTGTTTATGCTATATATTCTGATTGTACTATCTGTTATCATCAGGCTGCCTATTTTACCAGTAGGGTTCACCCTCAGAGTAGGGCACATTATTTTATTCCCATTAGCGCTATCACACATCACCTTTCTTTTCTAGCAACCAATATGCAAATATTGGCAACATACAGTAGTCAAAACTAAAATTATAATAATATTGATGCAAATGCCATGCCCTAATTGCAGATGAGGGAATGGGCATGAGACCATACATGCCTTCCATTGGTATCTCTAAAAAAACATTATCTGACTGCTTGCTAAATGGCCTGTGCACTAGACTTTAAAAAAAAAGTAGCTAATGGAAGATCTGGAATATTAAACTCATAAGCTTTTTCCACTACCTTCAGAAATCTACAACTGCACTCCGACAATTACTTTAATTTGTATATTTAATTAGTATATATTCGAACAGCTGATGTTTGTGAAGAAATGTCAAGAATATTAATGCCAGCAACCAATAAACACGTCAGATTTGTGGGACTACAATAATATCAGGTCGGCCGGCAGGGGGTTGACACCTGAAACAGTTGTGCGCAGGAAGTGACCCGACTAACATCTGGGGTCACAGCAGGCCTCTCCCTACCCCTTGCTCAACAAATGGACCACAGCCCTCCCCTTTGCTCCCCGCCGCGAATGCTTAACTGATGGTTCCGCGGCTCCTCCCCCTCTGCTGCTCAACACATCGGCTGGGACCCAGGCCATGGCTATAGTCTTGGACCCTGGCAAACCTCTTGACCAGCCTAATTAACATTATTATTGTTTATTTGTTAAGCGCCAACATATTCCCGCCATGCAATACTAATTACATAATAATATTGTAGCACTACACAGACCTTTCAGACACCAGGGCAACAGCAATGCAGACAGCTCTGTTTCCTGTGAAGGAAACGGTACAGAAATGCCTTAGACACAAATTCATGAAATATTATTTAGCGTGAATCCACATCCCTGAATTAAAAAAAAAAAAAACATTGTTTTTACAAATCAACAATAAATAATAAATAGCACGGATATACCAAATATATCATTCACGTTCATTATAGTTTACAATATTAAAAACTAAGTGATGTTATATTTGCCATATCAATTTACAAACTGGCAGAAATCTGAGAAATCCCTTATCTTTGCTAATTACCTGACTTTTCTCCTCTGAGATTAACCAAGCATAACCTCAAATTGGATCCAGTTACAGTTAGATTGAGTAGATCCCTTTGGGGTGGGGCTCATATGAAGACTTTACCATCACCAAAGCAGATATTCTTTTGTGCCTTTTTAGAGTACCCATAAAAAAACGACAGATCTCAATAAGCTTCCAACACACGTTAATATAAAATCCAATTTACTATTATAAACAGTGAATCAATATCCAAATTGTAGACAAAATTATATATATATATATTTATTTCTATAATTTCCTCTGTGTGGCAATAAGGAATGCCAAACAGAGCAATGATGATGATACCTATTCATGAGCAAATCTAGAGAGAATATGACGCACAGCCAAAGAGAGTGGGTCCACAGTGTCATAAAAAATAAGTCTTTTATTCGTCCATATGCAGAAACAGAAGTGAAAAACTCCTACATGTTTCGTGCCCCAGCACTTTTTCAAGGAGTACTCAACAGTGTCAGCACGCCTGAGCACGGATATAGGACGGGGGCACTTCTAATATGTGAGTAACAGTCTATATACTATTATTGTACATGTGGTTCAGCTAGATCCAGGGATCATCCTAATGAGGCGCTTTTTGGTGGGTTTATTCCCATTACCTTGCCCCTTCAGGGATTATTGGTCCCCATGAAGATGGCAGACCACTGGAGAACTGTGTCTAGTTTATTCCCCCCTCCCATCTCACGTCCCGCGGCCTGTCACGCGGTGACAGGGGGGAGCTGGGAGCGGAGGGGCAAGAGCAGCACGTAGCATGTGGAGGGGGGGGGAGCTCACCCGTCCTGCCGCTGCCTCACTCATCCTGCCGCTGCCTCACTCATCCGGCCGCTGCCTCGCTCATCCGGCTGCTGCCTCACTCATCCGGCCGCTCCCACGTGGATGTGAGGCGGGAGGCCGCGTGTTGTGGCCGCTCCCCCGCGTGTGTCCCGGGCGCTCGCTCCGCTCCCCCGCTGACTGTAGCGGCGCCGGGGTGTGAGCTTGGGGGGGTGGGGGGGGTTGAGCTTGGGGGGGGATGAGGTGTGTGTGAGCTTGGGGGGGGTGGGAATGTGTGTGTGTGTGTGTACACGGGACTCCGGGTAAGTTCGAGCACAGGGAGGGTGGGGGGGGTGTGGAAGTTGAGGTGCGGTCCAGCTGACGGGGGAGAGTGAGGGGCACCGGGAGGGGATTGTGTGTGTGTGTCCCCGTCCGTGTGTGTGTGTGTCCCTGTGTGTGTGTGTGTGTGTGTGTGTGTCCCTGTGTGTCCTTTGGCCCGTCACTCCGCCTCAGGCCAATGAGAGGTGTGCGGGGGCGGGCCAAGGGACCAATGAGATTTCCCCTAGGGACACCGGACATCCAGGCAGGCAGGCATACATTGCTTTCACTAATATAGTATAAGATACTTATATTATAGATCCGACACTAGAGCGCTTGCATCACTGAACATTCTCTGCACATGGATACCTATTCATGACCTAGTATCAAATAAAGATAATATGTTCAGTAGTTGGTATTCAACACACTCCTACATCTAACACTGTCCCTTCGAAAAGCTTGTTTCCATCCCGTCATTGGTACAGGAAACATTCCACAAAATAAGTCATATTAGTCCTGGAAAGAAACAAAAGAAATGTAGAAATAACAAAATGGTAAAACCCCATTAGCTTGGCCCAACCAGTAAATAAATAGAGACGAGGCAAATACAAATAATTTAAGTGATAAACAGTTTGCTTTATAAAAGACAGAAAGCAAGGAGAAGAGGGATAATAAATCTTAACTTTAAATACATGCAGAGTATTATCAATAAGGTGCAGGGAGGGAGCATTTTCCACAGGTGGAGTACATTAGAACCAGAGGGTGTGACGCTGGAGAGTGGAAGGCCCAGGAGTGTCAGGATGTTCTGCTTGACTGAAAGAAAAGTGGATTCATGGATCAGCCTCTCAGCAGAGGTGGTGGAGCTAAATTCAGTAAAATGAATATATAACTGTTTGTGATAAATTATCCAAAATAAGTCAGGGGTCAAATGGGGTCAGTCTGAGGCTTTAAATCCAATAGCTATTTTAACAATCTTCATAGGCCAGTGGCTGTTAATTTCTAAGTTTCCAATCACAGAGATAGAGGTTGACTTAAAAAAAATGTTTCCTAAAGCTAATGAGCACAAAATATAGTGGTACATTTCCTCCACATTGGTTTGTATCCTAGCTCATTATAACATTGTGTTGCACACAAATAACTACATCACACAAAAAAGCAGCGCTACAAAATGATAGTGATACAAATACACATGTGAACAAATCTAGTGAAATAATATGGGGAAATTATGGGATTCTTTGAAACTATGGTCCAAAAGCAGGTAAGAATATTGTGTTCCCAAAGTCCTCTTTGGACAGACAAGATTCCAAAATCCAACACAGATAGAAATGTAAACTTGGAGAAAAGAACAAAAAAACAAACAGGTGAAAAATAAAGTATAGTAATGTATACTGATGGTAGAATTATGTAAAGAACTTGTAAAGATACAATCACAAAAATATTCAAATTCTAATAATTGTATCAGAATTCCGTGGTCCCCCATTAATGCATGAATGTGCTTCTGAATTCAATCTTTAGCCATGTACGTAGATATGCAATAACAGAATGGAAAGACACACAATGGTGAAGCAAGTCTTTAAAAATGATAATGTGCAGGATAAAGTATTGCTTAAAAGTATGAAGTGGGGAAACTTGTTACAAGGTGACCCTGGAGACCCATTGTAAAGATTGCCTAAGGCTGCGGCCACGCTGCCACTGAGAGCAGTAACGTCACCAACTCTCCAAGTATGAGCGCAGGCTGTCCTGCATAATTTTGCAAGCGCGAGTGGGGGAGCGTGGATCTGGGCTATTTATGTGTGTGTGTGTGTGGCTGTATGTGTGTGTGGCTGTGTTCTGTGTGCATTGACTGCTGCTGAGCACGCTTCAAAGTCAATTTTGTTTGTCTCCCAAAGCTCCAAGCGTGGGAGAGCGTACGTGCGCGCTCACAAGCGCGCGCCGCATGAGCGTACCAATTGATTTTAAATGCAGTGCGCATGTCAGGCGTGCTCAGCGGCAGCACGGACGCAGCCTAAGCCACTTTCTGCGCTTCACTTCCTCCACGAGTCACTCCCTCCATTGCTTGCAACACCCGGCAGTACACGCTACATGTTTCGTAGGACGTCTGCCTGCTTCACGCGTCACTTCTCCACCGTTCACTGCAACCAGCAGCTCACCTTACGCGTATCGCAGAATGTCTATCTACTTCCCCGTAAAAAAGGGTGTGCCAGAGCCTGTTTCAGAAGAGGAAGGGGATGTGACTTTGTAAGTGGTTGCTATAGAAACAAATAATGTGTGTTACGTTATTATACATTAAAATGTCCTTCAGAGTTGTTTAAAAAAAATACTACAAGTATTTTCTCATAGTACAGAATTGATTTATTAAAAAAAACAACAAAAAAACACAAGTAGGATATTGCTTGGTCTGCAGATTTAAATGTAATCCATGTGTCCCATACCTTCTGGAATTTAAGGCGAGTGCCATATATCATGGATGTAAACTTTTCCATTATTATTATGTCCTGTGTTTCATTATCGATCTGTGTCATAGAAGGTTGGTTTCTCTCCTTCCATTAACTTGCAATCACGTATTTTTGTAGCCGATAGTATATGTGTTATCAATTTGTCTGCATGTCTATCCAAGTCCTCGATGAGTTTAAGCAACAAGAAAAACCATGTGTCTAGTGGAATGTTGCAACGTGTGACCCTCTTTCCCATTGTTACATGAAATTTGTAATTTCTTCTATAGTAATTCAATAATTTAATAGTAATTTAGTAATTCAGTATTTATAAAACAAGGAGACTGACCCTTTATTATTCTCAGAGTCATAATAAAGTGTTTCAAAAACAGTTAATTGGCTGCTTGTATTTTTGCAATTCCCTATGGATGTTGCAAAATCTCTAAGTTGTAAATATTGGTAAAAAAAAAGTTAATTAGGGAGTTGCAGGTTTTCATGAAAGTCCTGAAAAGACCGGATGTGTGAGTCCTTAAAAAGGTCTCTACAACTTGTTATTCCTTTCTCTCTCCATAAGGGAAATAAACCTGGACAGGGCCGCCAACAGGGTCGATCTGCTGGGGTTGGCGTCCCGGGCCCGGTGACTCAGGGGGCCCAGCCACCCGCGGCCGCCGCCTGCCAGTGTCAGGGAAAAAAAATAATAATAAAGTGTCTGGAAAAAATGGCCGCTCCGCATGCAGTAGGGCCCGGGTGGCCGGGCAGTAACCCGCATTTTCACTGAGTCCCCAGCAATGCTCCTCAGCCTCCCCCCACCGTCACCAGGCCCCCTCTCTCTCCTCAGGTCCCCACCGGCATTGCCTCGGCTCCCCCAGGCAGGCCCTACCGCCTGGCATCCTGCCCCATCCCTCAGTCCCTACTAGGATCCTTTCCAATCCTCTTTCTCCCCCCTCCCCCCCTACCGACATCCACCATCCTCTGCGGCCCACGGCTCCAGTTCCGGACGGGCCCACGTGACCCGGGCCTGTGCCCAGCGCCCTCCCCAGCCAGGCGGCTCACCAGACCACCCACCGGCCGCCGGACCCCGCAGCCACCGGTCCCGACCACCCCAAAGGTATATCTACTTTTTTTATATGTATTGGGGGGCAATGGGGATCTTGTTATATGTATTGGGGTGCGTGGGGGTCTTGTTATATGTATTGGGGGGAGTGGGGTCTTTTCATATATATATATTGGGGGGAGTGGGGGTCTTTTAAATGTATTGGGGGGCATGGGGTCTTGTTATATGTATTGGGGGGGAGTGGGGGTCTTTTTATATATATCGGGGGAGTGGGGGTCTTTTTATATGTACTGGGGGCGTGGGGGTCTTTTTATATGTATTGAGGGAGTGGGGGTGTTTTTATATTTATATTGGGGGGAAATGAGGTCTTTTTATATGTATTGGGGGAAGTGGTGGTCTTTTTATATGTATTAGGGGGGTCTTTTATATGTATTGGGAGGGAGTTGGGCTTCTTTATATGTCGGGTCTTTTTTTATATGCATTGGTTTTTTTTATATACAGTATGCTTTGGTTTTTTTATATATGCTTTGGTTTTTTTTTATATGTATTGGCGGTCTTTTTTATATGTATTGGGGAGGTGGGGGTTTTTGTATGTATTTGGGGGGTTTGTATATATTTGGGGAGGTGAGGGGGGGTTGTATATATATATATATGGGGGTTATACATCTTTTATACATCATTACACGTATACTAGGAAAGTGTAAGCAACCTGACTAAATGTAGAACTCACTTTGCATTCTTCATGAGTAGATGTTGTGCTACAAAATAAATCCACAAGCAGCTGTCTACATCTTAGAAAGGAATAATATCAAATGTACTGTAACATAAAAAACATATAGGCAATATATTCATACAGTACGTTTTTCCTTTCTTTAGTCATAACAGACTTTTCATAAATGTTTACAATATTAACTCGTAGTTAGTATAAAAGACAAATTGTGAGTAGCCGAACATATTTTCAATATAAATAGCAGCGAGCTGGAGTTTTGAAATCTGCTAATTTTCATTTACTGCAATTACAGAATATAATTTAAAAGGTATACGTACTTATTTCTGGTTGAATTGCTACGTATTCTATTTGTGTCAAACGTCACAAATTATACACATTTGGCATTGTTATATTTTACATAAGAGAAAAAAATTACCTTTTTCTCACTATTTTGAAGCTATTACACAGATCACTTGATAATTACCTGAAGAACTAACTTTAATTCTAGCAATATTGGCTTATTTACCAATATCAAAGTATATTAGTAAAGTATATGAACAGGAAGAAACATTATTTTACAGGAAAAGTATATACTGCATCTGTACAGTACTGCTAACTCTCCCTGTTTATGAAGGAGACAACCTCATCATTTGCTATTTCCATAACCCAGCGCATGTCAACAGAAGATGTAAAGATCTCACACATTTTCCTACAAAATCTCCATGAAAAAAGTTTATGTTGGCCAAAATACCCATTTTCTTGTCTTTTCTGCTTGCATTATTGGTATAGTATAAAAAAAATCTGTTTCCCTTTAAATATTTAAAAATATACTCATATTATCACTTATATTACATGAGGTTTTTATTTTGTCAAAAATAACTTGTGATTAAACTTTTAACAAATCCTAGTGGTGTACATAAGGCTCAGATGCTTTGGTAACATATGCTTCTTCACGCCCCTCAGTCTGTGCATGCGTGATTGACTCATTTATCATTAACATTTTAATGTGACCTAAAGAAATGCAGGTTTTGAGTACACTCTAGGAGTGCCTTCAGTTATTTTAGAAATAGTTAATGGTTTGTTAAATATACATGTAGCCCCCTTTCCCTATGCCTAAGAGAACTACGCTGGCAACTATGGGTGCTGCTGTACCTGTTGCTCACAGGAGGCCTAAGCCTCTGCCTCTGGGAGCCTGGGGTGAGCTCTTTCTCCTTGCGTGCAGCGCCTCCACCTATGAGGGATCCCAGTGTTGGCAGGATAACCCCCACAGGAACCAATATACAGTAATGAGTAATACACCACACGTATGTATATAACTAAGCTTTATTGCACACACTCTAGACACAGATAACACAATAAATGGTACCCACAATATAACACAGTGACCCAACACGTGGTGGGTCCCCCAAAGTACTGAGGGTGCTGTGGCATCAATACCCCTTGTGTCCTGTAAGACCCACTCAAATGTAAGGTAGCGCTACCCACTTTAGATGTAGGTACACGTTGGGTGCCTACCTGGGTACTCCAGTACCCAGGTGCTGCTTGGCGTGGTGAGTTGGAACTGATTCCACATAGCGAGACCTCCAACACAAATCTCTCTCCTAAGGGTCCTGATCCTCCTCTCAGTGTGGGCTCCACCTGGACGGTCTCACACAATGTCTCAGGGTGCTGTGGCCTGGTGTGCCGCGTGGCAGTCCGGTCACCAGCGCAGCAATAGTACTATAGTACTAAAGGGAAGAGTCACTATCTGGGGCCTTCCCTGCAACACTCCGCTGGCTCCTTGTCCCAAAGAATATCCTGTCTCACCCTCCTGTGCGCATCCCATTGCCTGGAGCAACCCCACATGTGTAGTCCCTCCCTCTAGGGATGGCCGCTGCACTATTTTCCCGCAATGCCTTATGGGGCTTGTAGTGTCATGGCGTTTGAAGCCATTCCAAGATGGCCACTGCTCCAATCACAACAGCGCATGCGCAGCAGTCTGAAACGGCCATCGCCACCTCTCCCAACTCGTGTGGAGCTCCGTCGGGAAATCCAGCAGTTCCCCCTCGCCGAAGGTAAGGAGTGGGACTCTGCTACATACATTATTTTGCTTCTTTACAATTCTTAAGATTGAGTGTACCATTATATCACCAGATCTGACCATATGAAGCAGCTAATGCCAAAAAGACTACATTTTCAAATTGGCATTGCTGAGATCAAAGCGTATGATAACATCAAAATAGATCCATGGTAGAAATGTAATATCTGTTGCAGTAATTAGCCCAGAGTCATGATTTTACAATGATGCGTTCCTCCCTGAAGAGGCACAGATTACCCTGAAGGAGAGTCCCAGCTGACAGGAACAAAAGCCGACTAGAAGCCAGGACAGAAAGGATAAAACAGTCCTTGTGGTTTACCCACCCTAAGTGTTTGCCTCCCCGGCTGAATACTAGAGGGGGCAGGGTCTCAACGCTACTCAATACAATTAATTGAAATCTACAAAAAGGATAACTACGCTTACATATAAATGTGGTATCTGTGAGTATTACAAATCTTCACATGATCTTGAGTGAGCTGGAAGAGAGCTTGAGAGCTAAATACAATAACTCGATCATGCAGGTGGGGCTACTGAGGAATATTCTGATGAAAGATTAAGGAAAAATGAAGATATAGCTGCAGGACAGAGAATGTGTCAACTATGAATATTAAATCAATTTGGAAAAGGTTAAAGGGGACAAACTTCCCAAGGATGAAGCGGGAATGAAGAATAATCCTGAAACCATACTTGCACTCAGGATAGCCTAAATTTGAATGTAAATAATCTGATGACCGTCTGCTTGCCTACCAATGGATACTCCGTTTAGAAATATTTCATTTTTTTCACTTCTAGACTGACTGTGTGCAACATTTGTAGTAGTGTTGCTGGTTTTGGGATTACTATGCCTTAAACTCTGGGCCACACATACAGAAGCCATGGAGTTTTAATCATTTCTGTAGCTGGAATCTATGGTCTCACAGGTTGTTCTTTGGTGAAATTCAATACCCCTCAGTACAGGCATATCCCGGTTTAAGGACACTCACTTTAAGTACACTCGCGAGTAAGGACATATCGCCCAATTAGCAAACGGCAGCTCACGCATGCGCCTGTCAGCACGTCCTGAACAGCAATACCGGCTCCCTACCTGTACCGAAGCTGTGCGCAAGCGAGGAGACTATAAAGCCTGTTACAAATGCGTTATTTACATCAGTTATACACGTATATGACGATTGCAGTACTGTACATGCATCGATAAGTGGAAAAAAGGTAGTGCTTCACTTTAAGTACATTTTCACTTTACATACATGCTCTGGTCCCATTGCGTACGTTAATGCGGGGTATGCCTGTATTACAGTCTCATTAAACTATACACTTTTGTGTTTTCATAGGAATAGGTCACCATAGAATTCAGTAATCCTAAAGGGGGTAACAGTGAAAACGGTAGTATCTTTACTAAAACAGCTGAAATTATCTAGCCATGCATTAGGCCCACTCATTGAAGCAGTCAAGATTTGTTTTATTTAACGACATGCCGAAAAACAATCGACCAATTATTTTGTATAAATTAAGGCCCTAAACATCGATTCAAAGCAAACTGACTCCAAGACAGCTGCTGAGACTCATAGTGAGGTGCCCCTAGCAAATCATACGCCAACTCGAGTTGGAGGGCAACTCACTCACTGACTCCGATGAGTCTCTTCTCCGCCATCTTCTTGGGTGGAGAGGCTACTATCGGCTTGGGGCCCTGGACCTCTCATAGAATGTGAATCTTGAGCTACATAGTCTCTAGTAGAAACAAAACTCAGACTCCTTGGATCGAGTGGTCTGCTTATTGAAGCCACTGGAGAGGGTACATGGAGGACAGGCCCATTACCCACTACTTCTTCTGGTGGTGCCCACCAATCTCCATTGCACATATTTGTAGTCGGCGGACACTCAGAGACGAATGTCCACAGGTAGTCGCGCCTTTCTGCCGAACATCATAAAATAGGGTGTGTACCTGTTGGATTCATGCCTGGTGCAATTGTAGGCATGGCCTAACGGCTTGACATGCTTGCTCCATCTGGCCTTCTTGGAGCCCTCCAGAGTGCCTAGCATATCCAGTAGAGTTCGGTTGAACGTTTCCGGCAGGGCACCTCCTTCAGGGTGATAGGGAGTCGTACGAGACTTCTCGATATTGGGCAGTTTTAGAAGTTCTTTGATTAACTTGCAAGTCTTTCCCTTGATCGGAATGCATCCGATTAGGTAACCCATAATGGATAAAGTACTTCTCCCACAGTACTTTGGCTACTATGAGATGTTTCTGGTCTTTGGTAGGGAACACTTGAGTGCATCGTGTGTAATGGTCTGTTACTACCAGGATGTTCCTGATACCCTTTGAGCCTGCCTTGATGCAGAGAAAATCCATACAAATTAGGTCCATGGGACCAGAGCTCTTTAAGTGGCCCATTGGGGCTGCGTGTGTAGGCAGTGTTTTTCACTGTATGCAGCGCAGACATCTTCTGCAATGGCGCTCCACTGATTCCCACATCTTGGGCCAGAAGAACCTATCTCTTACTAGTCCAAATGTTTTGTCCACTCAAAGGTGTCTGTGATCATCGTGCAGAGATTGTTGGATGAGGTACTGCAAGCTTCTGGGCAGGACGAGTTGTCTCCTATCAGGATGGTCATGATAGGTGACAATCCTGTAGAGGAGGCCACGGTCTATGTAGAACGTGTCCCATTCCCTCATAATAACAGTGACCGTGTCAGTAGGAGCATGCTTCACTAAGGAGTGGTCGTTTTCTTGGATGGCCCGGCATATGGCTCTAGCCACCGGGTCTCGCATCTTTTGCATCACTATCTCTTTCCATCTCAATATGGTATCTTGAGTGATAGACATGCCTTCTGAATGGCAGTATGCTGCAGGAAGTGCCTTTGACTGACATCCCAATGAGTCCACCACTCTGACTTTGGAGAAAGCTACCTTATCCTCCACTATCACCACTGTTGAGCACATTGCCCGAATCCAGGGTCAGGAATTTCTTCCCACTGGCCATCATCTGGTGCCTTCTGTTCAGAGCGGCGGCTCTGATGTTCAATGGCCCTGGCTTGTATTTCAGGGTAAATTGATAATTAAAACTAACTAAAAAAACAAGTAATAACTATTATTATTCAAGTATTTAAACTTTATACTCATTACCATATATATTTTGTCAATTTGATGTAGCATTGGGCACCCCTGTCTTCTGTTAAATTGATAATTGGACAGAGCAGCCAACCACCTGTGGCCGATGGCATCCAACTTAGCAGAGGTCAAAATGTATGTGAACAGGTTGTTGTCAGTTCCCACTTCGAACGAGACCCCGTATGTGAATTGGGTAGTTTTGCACGCTCGCCATCAGACTGCAACTCACATACGCTACGGCCGTAGGCCAGCAGGGTATTTTTGGTATAATACCGCTCCTAGCCCGTTGAAGCTGGCGTCCACATTCAGGATGTACGGTTGCTCCGGGTCGGCATAGGCCATGACAGGAGCTTTAGTGAGGCTTTTCTTGAGCCCGTTAAAAGCCTTCTCGCAGGCTGAAGTCCATTTGTCCCAGAACGATGTCGCGGGGATGCGGCTTTTTGCTGAGGTTCCCCTGGGTAGATCTTCAGCAGATTGCTGAGAACTTTGGCCTTGCTGGACTATCCCTCTACGAATCTTCGGTAGTAGCCGCAAAACCCTAGGAAGGATCATAGCTCCATCACATTATCTGGTCTGGGCCAGTTCACTACTGCTTCGACCTTAGCGGGGTCGGTAGCCACTCCTTCTGTGGACACGATGTGGCCCACATAGGTGACGGAAGTGCGGCAGAAGCGACATTTGTCCAAGGACAACTTCAGGCCCTCTTTTCCCAGTCTATCCAAGACCTTCAGAAGACGTTCTTCGTGCTCTTCTAACGTTCTTCCGAACACAATGATATCGTCCAGATAGACCAGCCATTCCCAGGGATTCCTATCCCCAATGGTCTTTTCCATTAACCTCTGGAACGTTGCAGGTGCACCACAAATGCCTTGGGGAATCCGGGTGAACTGGTAAAACCCGAGGGGGCAGACAAACGCTGTCTTCTCCTGGTCTTCGGGGCTCATGGGTACCTGATAGTACCCAGACCCAGGTCCAGCACGCTGAACCTCTGACTGTCAGATAGGGCACTAAGGATCTCGTCAATCCACGGCAGGGTTTATTGATCCAGGACCGTGTGGCGATTCAGGGTGCGGTAGTCTACACAAGCGCACGGATCCGTTCTTCCACATTAACAATAGGGGAGGCATAGGGGCTACGGGATTCAGTCACAATGCCCATCGTCTCCATTTCCTTCAGGACGTGCCTCACGTCCTCCACATCTCTGGGCGCTAGGCGACTGTAGCGCTCCCGGAATGGAGGGGCATCGTTCAGTCAGATCGTGTGTTGAGCACTCTTGCTGCAGCCCACACCTCTCTCACTCGTGAACACCTCCTTGCATTCAGCCAACTTGTCGCTCAAGCACTTCTTCCATTTCAGTGGCAAGGATGATTCACCGAAGTCAAATTGCAATCTGGAAGATGTTTCCCAGAGGTAGCCGCATTTACGTGAGCTAGAGATTCTACTGGCACCACGGGTATATTCGCCCCAGTGCTTGACCGACGTCAAACCATCTAGAATGAGACGAGATGTTCCGGATGGTCACCTTGAACCGGCGAGGAAGTGAAGATTTCCACTCCTTCATCTCTGGCATCACCTTGAACCCTCTCTTGGTGTCCCCTTTGGGCATGGTCTCTAGTAAAAAGTACCAGTCGGCTTCGTCGCGGCCCGGCTAATTAGGTACGACGGCCATGTGCCTCACTTCCCCTGGTGGAATCTCTGTCAACCCCTTCTCAAGATTGAAGAATTGTCCAAATCCTGTTTGGACAGAGATCCTATAACACTCCTCTTTGAATACGGGGGTGAATCCGTAGAGAGGATAGGGGTAATTCGCCAGTTTCTTGCAGATAGGCCCGGATCAGGGCCCACACCACATCCGCGTTTGTCCCCAATATGATGGGGGAACTCTGATGTTCCCGGGGCTCTGGACAAACCTAGGCTTCCACATCCATGGGTTTTGTTGGTGTTGAGCTGCAGTATATACAACAGCACTTGAATCATGCCATCAATGGGGTAGTCTTCGTTACTAAGACCCCACAATTTCATCTTCTCTGCCGACTGCATAGGCAGATGCTTTAGGTGCAGATCATAAAATGGCCAGTAGATGATCTGTCTCTTGAGACCCAGTGTTTAGCAATGCAGAGTAGATACCCTCTACTAGTACTCGTACTATGGCCGCAGGTCCTACTCGGTCATAGGCATCTGGTTGGGGCTCCTTTTTGGGGCTAGGCGCAGGGATGCTACCCAAGGATGTGGATGGCTGTTCCACCATCGACGGTGAAGGCCATGGCCCCTGGAGTGGGGGTCCTTTACTTTGGACAGTCTTTTTCAAAGTGACCTTCTCGATCTCAGATATAGAAGCAGGTGCCTCGGGTCGTACTGGCACTAGGCATCGTGACCGCTTTCCGGGGCACCCTGGAGATGGAGACATGTGCCACTGGAGGAGGGTTATCCTCTGCACTTTCCGTCTCATTATGCTTCCGCCCCTTTGGTCTTTCCCTTGCGGGAGTCTTTATGTTTCTTTAACCGTGTATAGGCTTCATGCCCTGTCACCAGGCCCAATAGCCCCTCAAGTGTAGGACTTCTATGTAGCAAGGAGCACCGGATCATGACGACTATATAATGGGTGGATATAGATCCCCTTAAAAACTGTTTTCTGCGATATTCATCCACTTCAGAGGCTGGAATTATATCGTGGGAACGTAGATCCCACAAAACTAACTCTATCCGTTGAATAAACTCGGACAGTTCTTCCCCTTCTTTCTGTCTAAGCCAGTAGAACTTAGACCAGAGTTAGTTTTCGTCCTCTTGTAGGACATAGAACTGCGTCAATACGGCCACTAACCTCTGTGCCGTAAAGTCTGTATTCTGGTCTCGATGCATTCTCACCATCGTAGAGGCGGGGGGTTTTAGACACTCCATTATCCACTGCCTCTTAACAGCTTCAATGCCAGACCATTCCTCCAGTACTTGCAAGGTGACGTCCTTCCAGGCTTCGAATGTCTCTTCTCCGACTGGCGTGGGCCTTACCCTTGAAAAAGCTTTCAACTTAAGGTAATGCTGTGCCTGAGATGACTCGCTCTTTTTCCCAGCCAACTGCTGTATGGCTTCTCTGAGAATCTGAACTCCATCCAAGCAGCGGAACTGTGACTGCTCTCACCAGATCGTTGGCTGCGACCGGACGCGGCACTGGTTTCACTCCTACAAGGACTTCCTGGGGAAGGTGAAGACATAACAATGGGAGGCTCCTACAAATCAGAGGCGGTACTAGAGGGCTCCATCTTCACAGATATTTATGGATAGATTATGAGGCACCTGCTATCCAGCGCTCCACGGAATCGTAAGGTGAGAGGACCTCCTTTCTCCGTTAAGTTGGTCCCACCAGTAACTAGCACTGCCACCATACCTTTTCTGGGTCTGTTCGGCGGGTTAGGAAATTTGCGGCCTGTAGGCCCGGCAACTGCCCCAGTACTAAACAGATGTCATAAGAGTTGTCGGAGGGGACTTGCCAAATGGCGAGCACCTGGTGGGGTGGTAAGTAGCTTTTCAATGCCCATTCATAGACATCCTGTCGGGACGGTAATGATATGATCAGTGACATAATTTGGTGGTACTAATTTTGGGCACCCCAGGTCTGAATCTCAGCACCGCCTCTAAATGTAGCCCCTTTTCCCTATGCTAAGGGAAAAACGCAGGCAACTATGTGTGCTGCTGTACCTGTTGCTCACAGGAGGCCTAAGCCTCCACCTCTGGGAGCCTGGGGTAAGCTCTTTCTCCTTGCGTGCAGCACCTCCACCCATGTGGGATGCCAACGTTAGCAGGATAACCCCTCACAGGAACCAATATACAGTAATGAGTAATACACCACACGTATTTATATAACTAAGCTTTACTGTACACACTCTAAACTTAGAAAACACAATAAACAGTACCCACAATATAACAAAGTGACCCAACACGTGGCGGTTCCCCCAAACTACTGAGGGTGCTGTGGCACCAATACCCCTGGTGTCCTGTCCCAGCAAGTCCCACCCAATATGAGGTATCGCTATCCCGTGGATGTAGGTGCACATTGGGTACTCCAGTACCCAGGTGCTGCTTGGCGTGGTGAGTTGGAGCGGATCCCACATAGCGGGACCTCCAACACAAATCCCCTCTCTCCTAAGGGTCCTGATTCTCCTCAGTGAACTCCAGTCAGATGGTCTCACACAATGTCTCAGGGTGCTGTGGTCTGTTCCCATGGCCGCAGTGCGCCGTTTGGCAGTCTGGTCACCAGCGCAGCAGTACTACTATAGTACTAAAGGGGAGGAGTGCCTATCTGGGGCCTTCCCTGCAACACTCCGCTGGGGTGGCTCAGTGCATAAGGAAACGATCTAGGCCTAATCCATGGGAGCACTGCTCCCTGAATACTACTTTACAGGTTGCTGCCTCTGTCTCGACTGATCACGCTGGCTCGTTGTCCCAAAGGATATCCTGTCTCTCCCTCCTGCACGCATCCCATTGGCTGGGGCAACCCCACATGGGCAGTCCCTCCCTCTAGGGATTCTGGGACATGTAGTCCCACGGTGGCCTGTACGGAGCTAGTCCAAGATGGCCACCGCGCTATTTTCCTGTAATGCCTTACGGGACTTGTAGTCTCTTATAGCTTTTGAAGCCATTCCATGAAGGACGCCGTTCCGATTACAACTGCACATGCTCGGCAGTCTGAAACGGCCACCACCACCTCTCTCCACTCGCGCAGCGTTCCGGCGGAAAACCAACAGTTTCCCCTCACCGGAGTTAAGGAGGGGGACTCTGCTATATACATTATTTTGCTTCTTTACAATTCTTAAGATTGAGTGTACAATTATATCACCAGATCTGACCATATGAAGCAGCTAATGCCAAAAAGACTACATTTTCAAATTGGCATTGCTGAGATCAAAGCGTATGATAACATCAAAATAGATCCATGGTAGAAATGTAACATCTGTTGCAGTAATTAGCCCAGAGCCATGATTTTACAATGATGCGTTCCTCCCTGAAGAGGCACAGATTGGTCTGAAGGAGAGTCCCAGCTGACAGGAACAAAAGCCGACTAGAAGCCAGGACAGAAAGGATAAAACAGTCCTTGTGGTTTACCCACCCTAAGTGTTTGCCTCCCGGGCTGAATACTAGAGGGGGCAGGGTCTCAACGCTACTCAATACAATTAATTGAAATCTAAAAAAGGTTAAATCCACATACATTTGATATCTGTGAGTATTACAAATCTTCAAATGATCTTGAGTGAGCTGGAAGAGAGCTTGAGAGCTAAATACAGTAACTCGGTCATGCAGGTGGGGCTACTGAGGAATATTCTGATGGAAAACTGAAGATATAGCTGCAGGACAGAGAATGTGTCAACTATGAATATTAAATCGGTTTGGAAAAGGTTCAAGGGAACAAACTTCACCAGGATGAAGCTGGAATGAACAATAATCCTTATACCATACTTGCATTCAGGATAACATAAATTTGTATGTAAATAATCTGATGACCGTCTGCTTGCCTACCAATGGACACTCTGTTTAGGAATATTTAATTGATATCACTTCTAGACTGACTGTGTGCAACATTTGTAGTAGTGTTACTGGTTTTGGGATTACTATGCCTTTAACTCTGGGCCACACATACAGAAGCAATGGAGTTTTAATAATTTCTGTAGCTGGAATTTTAGGTCTCATAGATTGTCCTCAGAATGAAATTCAATACCCCCTCAGTATTAGTCTCATTAAACTATACACATTTGTTTTTTCATAGGTACAGGTCACCATAGAATTTAGTAATCCTAAAGGGGGTAACAGTGAAAACTGCAGTATCTTTACTAAAACAGCTGAAATTATCTAGCCATGCATTAGGCCCACTCATTGAAGCAGTCAAGATTTGGTAGGGATGGTTTTTTGTTTTGTTTTATTTAACGACATGCCGAAAAACAATCCGATTATTTTATATAGAATAATAGGGTGACCACCCGTCCCCCTTTTGCCGGGACAGTCCCGTTTTTTTTGTGTCCTGTCCCGGTTTTAAGTCCGTCCCGGTTTTTGTCCCTGTTTTTGTCCCTGGTCCCTGGTCCCGGTATTGTGGGGCAGCGGCGGTGAGGAGAATGCAGCGGCCGGTAAGTATTTTCTATGTGTGTGTGAATGCTGCCGGGGGGACTGAATGAAGAATGCCGGGGGCGGGACTTAGAATGCCGGCCGGCCCGCAGGGGATTGGTCGCAGGCATGTCAGAGGAAGCCGGGGGCGGGGCTTCCGCTTTGTGCAGAGCACACGTGACTGCCTTCCCGCTCCTGGCTCCTCTGTGCGCAGTGAGTGTCCCCCTTCTGTCCCGGGTCCCAGCCAAGGGGGGGTAATAGGAGGTCGTAGTGGGGGTGCGCCTGCCTTTGCCCCCCGGTGCTCGTACCTTTGCCCCCTGGCGCTCGTACCTTTGCCCCCCCGGCGCTCGTACCTTTGCCTCCCGGTGCTCCCACTTTTGCCCCCCGGCGCTGCCACCTTTGCCTCTCCTTGTGCTCACTTCCCCCCGTCCACTTGGTGTGGGAGATGGGCTCGGGGACGGGCAGTGGTGGCTGCGCGGTCGCGGGCGGTGCAGGGGCTGGCGGAGTGTATCTGTGCGTGTGTGTATCGGTGTATGCGTGTGTGTATCGGTGTGTGTGTGTGTATCAGTGGGTGTGTGTGTATCAGTGGGTGTGTGTGTGTGTATCAGTGGGTGTGTGTATCGGTGTATGCGTGTGTGTATCGGTGTGTGTGTGTGTGTATCAGTGGGTGTGGGTGTGTATCAGTGGGTGTGTGTGTATCAGTGCGTGTGTGTGTGTGTGTATCAGTGTGTGTGTGTGTGTGTGTGTGTGTGTGTGTGTATCAGTGGGTGTGGGTATCAGTGTGTGTGTGTGTATCAGTGGGTGAGTGTGTGGGTGTGTGTGTGTGGGTGGGTGTGGGTGGGTGTGGGTGTCAGTGGGTGGGTGTGGGTATCAGTGGGTGTGGGTATCAGTGGGTGGGCGTGTGTGAGTGGGTGTGGGTATCAGTGGGTGGGGGTATGTGAGTGGGTGTGGGTATCAGTGGTGGGGGGTGTGAGTGGGTGTGGGTATCAGTGGGTGGGGGTATGTGAGTGGGTGTGGGTATCAGTGGGTGGGGGTGTGTGTGTATCAGTGGGTTGGGTGGGTGTGTGTTTGTATCAGTTTGTGTGTATCTTTGTGTGTCTCAGTGGGTGTGTGTCTCAGTGTGTGTGTCTCAGTGGGTGGGTGTCTCCCTCACCCTCCCTGTCTACCTCCCTTTCTCTCCCCCCCCTCCCCCTCCCTTTCTCTCCCCCCTCCCTCCACCTCCCTTTCTCTCTCCCCTCCCCCTCCCTTTCTCTCCCCCCTCCCTCCACCTCCCTTTCTCCCCCCCCCCTCCCGCCACCTCCCTTTCTCTCCCCCCCACCCGCCACCTCCCTTTCTCTCCCTCCCCCTCCCCCTCCCTTTCTCTCCCCCTCCCTTTCTCTCCCCCCTCGCTCCCCCTCCCTTTCTCTCCCCCCTCCCTCCCCCTCCCTTTCTCTCCCGACCTCCCTTTCTCTCCCCCCCTCCCTTTCTCTCCCCCCCTCCCACCTCCCTTTTTCTCCCCCCCCTCCCTCCACCTCCCTTTCTCTCCCCCCCTCCCTTTCTCTCCCCCCTCCCTCCCCCTCCCTTTCTCTCCCCCCTCCCTTTCTCTCCCCCTCCCTTTCTCTCCCCCTCCCCTCACTCCCCCCTCCCTTTCCCTCCCCCCTCCCTTTCTCTCCCCCTCCCTTTCTCTCCCTCTCCCTCCCCTTCCCTTTCTCTCCTCCTCCCTGTCTGTCTCTCCCTCCCTCCCTCCCTGTCTCTCCCTCCCTCCTTGTCTCTCCCTCTCTCCATCTCCCTCTCTCCCCGTCTCCCTCTCTCTGTCTCCCTCTCTCTCCCCATCTCCCTCCCTGTCTCTCTCCGTCTCCCTCTCTCTCCCTCCCTGTCTCCCTCACCCTCTATGTCTTATCTTATCTGCCGTATACCAACACCAAAATAACCTACCCTGCTTTCTTCCAGATCTGACTCAAGTTTCACACGGGAGACATCGGAAGACAGGTAGGGAACACCTCCCCTCCAGTATAGTAACTTGAGGGACTGCGGATCAGGTATCTGGTCACCCTATAGAATAAGGCTCTAAACCTTGATTCAAAGCGTGTGGATGCAAAATGACTGTCCATGTTTTTGGAACCTCTTGCTTGATACATAGAAGTTGGTGCAAAGTCCATTTATTACAACTTGAAATATAGCGTTTTTCATCAAGACTTTATTGATGAGAATAGTGGATTGTTTTTATAACAAGTGCACCAATCCTTTTTTTTTTTTTTTCTATTCTCAGTCTAGATTGTTATTTAATTGGTATGGCTGTACTGTTGATATTTACAATGAAAAACTTTAGATGTGTAGGCGATGCTCCAAATCTTCTCTGTATTGTGTTCACATGCTACAAGTTATCAATTCTGTGTCCCATGCAGAAATGGCACATCTATAAAATATGTGACAATACTTTCAAACTGTAAAATGGAGTATAAAAAATAGGCTACAATGTGGTACTCCAAGTCTATTGGACAGAATTACTCACCATATGGTGTCTCATTTGCAAACACCTCCACTAAATCTGTGGGTGTAACCCAGGGGTCTTCCCTGGGATCAATATCACCACTATGTTGATGACACAAAATTACTTGTCAACCCATTACACCTGTTGTACAGACCAGTCTGTCTCTCCACGATATCATTCTGGATGGCCTTCCACCATCTTCAGACCAGCACCAGAGAACTATTGTTTTTATTATCTGTTTGATGGATTTGGACAATCAGTGAGTTTTTCAGGCTGCAGGACTTTTATATTGGAGGTTGATTAATACACCCTGAATTGCCATAATTTATGTTATTGTATGTAAAGTCAAGCACTGTTAAAGTGCTCCATGTTTGACATAAGTTTTTAATACAAATTCCAGGGCTTGCCCCCACATTTGAATTAATGCCATAAATTAAAGCCCAGCCCTATTGCCCCCTTCTACATTAGTTAGCAGCACATCACACATGCAGTATCACAAACACGCTGCCTAGGTGTCACATTTGACTCCTCCCTCACCTTCACATTGTAGCTAAAACCCATTTTTTCCTCTGTAAGGCCTGTAATATAGTGGGCGCACGCAGTTCTAGTTGGCTGTGGTTAGCCAGCCATTGTATGCTAGGGCCGCACACGCACAGCAGTGAGCGTGGAGCCAGGCGATAGCGGTGAAGACTCCGAAAACTAAGTATTCGTGCCGCAATGTATATGTATGTATGGTGTTCACAATATTAATAATTTATTCTCACAGCATGTCTTTTTTTTTTTTTAATTTTACACACACAATACCTTCCAAGCCTGTTACTCATAGCAACAACGTACTGAACACACAAAAAGTGTGCGTCACATGTACGAGCATTCGCACAGGCGCGGGCCCACTATATTACGGGCCTTACATTGCATACACCCTTTATTGTTGCTCTACTGCTTAAACTACACAGGCTATCTCAACTGTCTCGTCTACCTGCCCCGCCCCCTTTCTTCAATCTATCCTAAACACTGCTGCTATAAATTGACTCTCCTACATCTGTCTCAGCATTCTCTCCTGAAACCTCTCCTGGATTCCTATCAAATCTCATTGCACACAAAATTTTCACTTTTAAGGCCACTCTTCTACCCCTCCTCACATCTCAGCCCCAATTTCTCATACACTACCCAAACTTACATTCAGCTCAAGGATATCTTGTCCACCCCATTTATATCTAAATTTCTCTCCTGTCTAAAACCTCACTACCCCACAACTCAAATACCCTTACCCACCAGTATCAGACTAGTCCCCTATCTATCCACCTTTAACCTTGACCCTTTGCAGATTCACTTACCAGAACACTCGCCTCTGTACTTTCTTCCCTTAGATTGTAAGCTCTTTGGGACAGTTTTTTCCTTGAACATTAATGCCTCAACTCATTGTGTTATATTATTGTCATGTGTATTACTGCTGTTAAGTGTCATGTACATAGATGGCCACACACTTTGATTAGAAAGTGGCGAGCCTGTGTTGCCAAAATTTTTTTGCCGAACACCTAGTGTCATAGAATGAAAAGGTATGGTTCAGCCTAGGATGTTTGTCGAAGTATGAAGCAGGTGGTTTCCGCAGCTGACCAATGTTAATTTCAGATGCAGGGACCACCTGGCTGAGTGAAAACTCTGGGAAGTATAAATGTCTATCAGCATGGAAACCGATAGACCAGAGGTTTACAAAAAAAATTTTGGTTAAAAACTCCAAGTGAAATTCTGGAGGAACCCCCAACCATCTCTAAAAGCAACAGCAATCAGATGCATTATAAATTCTTCTTTATTTGATATAATTTTTTCAAATTACCAGAAAATTGCAGGGAACCTGATTGAAAAACACTGCAACAGACCATAAGATGCAGGTACTCGTCCCATTTGGGGGCTGGGATCCCCAGAGCTGAAAACAGTTAAGCTCCAGCGACCCTTACTTCATATCTATGAGTAGAAAATTGTTAGAACGTTCCTCTAAAATGTAACTGTAAATAGTCACTTTTCAGCAAATTGTACTTCTTGTTTTCACAAGCATTACTTGTAAACCGCTGTCTTACAGGTTGAAGGGATTGCCCGCTGCCTTGAGGCTCGCCGCATATAAAATCACCAGTTTCTAGAAATATGAAACCTATGGATTTATAAACAAGTTTTATTTAAATGATACACAAATGAGTCATTTATTATAAAAGAAAAATTTATTTATAGTACTTAACCTGAATATACAAAGTAGTGGTGAAGCATCAACTGAATGAGGTATAGTTTTTTTTTAACCTAGTCAAATGATATGAAGACTGATCTGTCAATGCCCCTGCCTCAAAATTTCTGCAAAACACACTTTGATAGCACATTCGGATACAGAGAAATTTACATATTGAACTTTGCAATAGTCAAACCTTGTTTGCACCACAACTATATACCAAACCGCAACAAAATTGAGTCCAAAGATCTATACAGAATGACCCAGGTTAACCTGGCTAAAGACGACCCATATCTTTGGCCTTCATTGCATATGAACCTTCTATCCTAAACACCATTATATTACAGGAAGGCAGCTTTACTTAAGAATACACATGGCTGTACTAGGATTAAAAAGACATGTGCTTCAAGGATGTACAAAAGCAAAGCTACACCACCACTTAAAACAAAAGTCAAGATATTTTATTGTAGCAGTCAACCAGTACAAACAAGCACCAATAAATAACATTTTACAAAAACCTTAGCTATCTTGCTGTGATGTTACAGGTCTCTAGTGCATGTGGGTTTACAGTATATAAAAAGTAATTCTGTAAAATGTACAGATATAAAGCACATTCTCTACAATTTAAAGTCAACCATGTCACTTAAGCTATAAAATGTCAGAAAAGGGAATTAAGCTGACTCTTTCACTTCTTTGGACTCTTTCACTTCTTTGGAGTCTCCATTTTCTGTCTTCTGTTTTTTAGGTTCAACTTTTTCCTGCAAAGCAAAAAAGGATTTTAGTTATTGTGGAAGACTTGGATATATTTGCAGACAGCAGATGGTACATTCAGGGTTAACAATTGCTAGAACCACAAACCTTAATCGCCTCCTCCTCAGCAGCACGTTTTACAGGATGGTCATCTTTCTTTTCTTTCTCCTCAGCCTCATCTCCTTCTCCCTCCTCATCATCTTCCCCATCACCCTCTCCTTCAACTGGTTAAAACAGAAAAATACATATATAAATATATTTAGACACTTCACTCAGCACAACCACCACTAGAAAAGACTTTATACTTCATGAGATGTTAAAATACCTTCGTCCTCATCTTCCTCTGGATCTTCTGCATTCTCCTCGCTGTGATCGGCACCATTCGCCTCCTATGAAGGCAAGGATAGAAATGTTTAGATTCAAGAAATACCACTTGCTGTTGGGAGTGCAGATCAAAAATCAACACATCAGGCAGACAAGGAGAGACACCCACAGCAGTTCCGTTTGATGGAGCATCACCGCCTCCATTCTCAGCCTTGTCCTTTTCCTTCTTCTCCTCTTTCTCCTCTACAACTTCTTTCTTTTCCTTAAGATCCTTAAAAAAAAAAAACAAACAAAAAAAAAAACGAGAATATATAAATATATATATATATATAAATAAATCATTAATGGAAATAAAATTGCGATTAACAACGAACCGTTTATCTTCACCCAACATTACTGCAACCGTCGCATCTTAGTTATGGATAAAAACACAGTAAAGTCTAAACATTTGTAAAACACGAAATATCAAAACAATAAAAATAAAGATAGTGGCGGATAAAAATATAAAATAAAGAAGAATAAACGCTGGGGAAAGCAGCGAGTGGCCTATATCAACGCTGCGCGTCAACAAAGCGCGCGCCACCCAGGCAGCGAACATCTGTCATGCGCGCGCTCGTGTAGCCGCGGCGGCGGGAGACAAAGGAGCCTCGCTCCATCTGCCAGTTCGCGCCCAGCTGTGCACGCGCGCAAACCCAGTCCCGCACTTTCCAGGTCCTCGCGCGCGCCCCCTTCCCGCCGATTCCCTGGCGCCCTTTGAACTCAGCTCTAACTAACCGATGCCTGGAACGGAGCCAGCGCAGGTGGCAGACTCCGAGTGTGAGGGAGGGGGGAGAAGAGAAAAGACGCTAAACTATAAAAATCAAACACGCGGGAATAGGAACTTCAACCAAACCTTCTCGTTAACGTACCCGGCAAACGATGAATAAATCAAGCTAATTTAGCGCGTCAAACCCCCCCCCAAAGGGTTAGGTTGTATGCATACATCTTTATTTATTTAGGATATCACCACACGAAAGCTCGTGTCTATATTCTGCCAACCCGTTGCATATTATTGGTGGAATCATTCAGGGATTGTACATTTATCTTCGTAAATAAACGTTAAAATAGGGCTCCCGTATGTTAACCAACACAGCCAGGGGTAAAAGGATTACCAGGTACAAGAAGGTAAGTATAAAGCGCGGGAGTCTGAGGTAAACAGCGCAAAAATACAATCACAAACGTGTTAAATAAAATAAAAAACAAATAAAAAAAATCAGACAAAGAGACCGTGCATGCAACAGAAAGGTTCCGCGACATCGCAATGACACCACTCGGTCTAGTCACACCGCCTGGCGCTGACATGTCCCTGCGTTGGCCACGGGATAACTTTAGAAAAATACAAGATAATTGGAAACAGGTTGCTGCTTTCTATGGGGTCTCGGGACCTCTGGTAAATGTGTGGAACTTCAGGAACCCCCAAAGACGGTCACTTGTCCCGAGACCTGAAGCCGCATGTTCGGAGGACAAAGAAACCCGCCACGAACAATGGAAGAAACGGTGTCAGGAGGAACAGCGCCCGCAGCACATTACCTTGGTGACAGGGGTCTCGGTGGTGGTAGTGTCAACGTCGGTATCAGCCATATTCTTGAGGTATAAGATTGTACTTTAAAAAATAAAAAACGTTTTGCTTCTGGGAAGGAAAAAAAAACGAAAATGGGAGGCGGAAGAGACAAATAAATCCCCCTGAAGAGAGCAACTCGCGCGACTCTGAGGAATGAAACACAATTATCACAACCCGAGAATTAAATACGAACTACAGTAGGGCGGGAATAACTACAGTCCGGCTTTTCAATTGGCGGAGGCGACGCTCTTGCTTGATGTTGGTTTGAGCTAGGAGCTGTCTTTTAGGAAATCTAAACCGCCCCCCCTCAGCTGCCAAACCTTCCGTGTTGTGATTGGATAGAGAGAGGACAGCCTGCCCAATATGTTAATCAGCCCCCTGGTTTAACATGCTGCCGCCTATTCATTGGTTAATAGGGAGGCTCCTTGAATGGCACAGGACTGGCCCCCTTTTGTCATACGGCTGATTGTTACTGGCTGGTACCAGTGGTTGCTATTGGTTTGTAGAAGTGTTTTGAGGCTGGTAGGAGGGTGCAAACAGCGCGGCTTGTGCAGGGGGATGGGGTGGTTTCTGGGAATACAGGAGTTTAAGCCAATATTTCCGTAGTTGCCATTTGTGGAGTAAAACAAGCAATCATTTATTTTGGCATGACTGTAGAAACATCTTGCTGGAGTTGTTTTCTTTGCCGCGTTTCCCGTTCAAATATAGGTATCTTGGAGAATATCTTCAGTCGCATTCACACTGTAGTAAAGAGAAATGTACAAATAAATATACTGAAACGAAATCAAATTACTCTTAAGAAAGCATAAATTGGGGATTGTAGCATTTAACGCTAAAGGGTATGAATATTTTTGTATGTCAATTTAAGCACAGTAGCTGTTTCCAGGCGTGTAAATGCAGAATTAAAGTAATAGGATATGAAAAAATCGGTGCAACATGAAAATGCATCTTGTACTATATGTCCCCAAGCTCAAGAAAAACAAAAGACTTTTCTATGAAATATTAGTTGGATACGTTCCTACACGTTTTTAAACAATCCAACATGATGTATATTGCTGTACTCGGCAGTCAGTTTTTCCCCTATCCTTTTAGGGTCATAACACTAAAGTCGTTTCAGAGCGCAGTTTATACCCTGGAATAGGAGCAGCATTAAGCTACTATGATTTCACTGCAACAGGCAAGTTTTGAAAGAAGAGTTCATGGTGTTGGTCCTAATTTTCCACAGGCATCTTTCATCACAGCTGTGCTTTCTCTAGGCACACTGGGTAGCTGTAATGTGTAACTCAAGCAATCACATTTTAGCCATCTGAAGCCACACCACAGATTCCCATGTTATATGGGGGTTTACATTGAGGCTAACATTTCTCTAGTAAGGACGGCACAATAGAAAAAAAAAACACGAAAATAGTGCAAAATTGTATGGACCCGTGGTTTGAGTTATTCAGCAGCTAGTGAGGGCCTACTCACATTTGCAAAATCATATACAAGCGTATAGAATCAGGATTTCTTCATGATTGCATTTCCTAATGCAGGGTGTGCAGACTTCCTCGGCTGCTCCCACCCTGCCTGCTCTGCCCCTGCATCGCAACCCCACCACACCCCTTACCTTGAATGCAGCATCAAATGACGCTGCAGTGTCGTGATGTCACGTCACATAAACCCGCGCCGTCATTTGACGCCAGTCGCCATGGAGACGCATGGATCCAAGTCCTGGTAAGTGAGTTTTCAGAGGCCTCGCGCTGCTCCTAATGAACAGAGGTAACCTCAAAGAAAAAAAAAGCACAATAGTATGAGGACACCATTTTTATTAAACCAATTTAAAAAAAAAAAAACCTTAAGATTTTGTGCTTACAAAATGCACATTCTTTAAGCAGGGGTGCACAAGATTTTTCTGGATGGAATCAGCGGTTGAAGAGGCCCTGCACTCTTCCCCAAGGCATTTAAATAAAATGACGAGGGACCGCACGAGGCCTCTGCAACTCAATTTACCGAGATTCAGAGGCTTGGTGTGACGCGTCGCAATGGCAACGCGGTGTCAAATGACGCTGTGGGGTCACATGACATCATGTGATCCTGCAGCTTCATTTGATGCCAGCAAAAAATGTAAGGGGGGCGCAAGTACTGGGGGGCACAGCTCCAAAAGTTTGCGAACCCCTGGTTTAAGCGCATAGATAAAAACGGAGTACGTATAATCTCCTTCATTAACAGACGTTTGCAAGCCTCAACGCATCACGCACTCTGGTTCCTTGTGTCGCTTCCGGTATGCACCGCCTGGGAACACGGAACTCACGTCTTGCGTTCCTCTCTTTCTGGATTTGAGGAATCAACACATTTCTCAACCTATCAGCTTCCTCATGAGTCACGGACGTCAGAGGAAGCTGATAGCCAGTGAAATGCATAGAGTCCTGGCATCCAAAGAGAGAGAGGAGATGTGATTTCCATGTTCCCGGGCTGTGGATACCGGAAACGACACAAGGAACCAGAGTGCGCGACACCAAGGACATTATACTCCGTTTTTATCCATGTGCTTAAAGATTGTATATCTTGTAAGCACAACATCTTAAGGTTTTCTATTGGGATTTATAAAAAGAATGGTGTACCCCTATACTATTGTGCACTCTTTTGCCTTTGAGATTATCTTTGTTCATTGTGCTATAATGAAGAAATCCTGATTCTATACACTTAGATATGATTTTGCAAATAAGCACTCATTAGCTGCTGAATTACTCAAACCACGGATCTATACAATTTTACACTATTTTTGTGTATGTTGTATTGTTTCTATGGTGCTGTCCTACGCTCCCCTGACCTTGGAAGACAACTTTGTGCATCTAGGAACAGTCCCTAACTTAAGGGTTTGGGTGCAGGTCTCCTTCATTTACAGTATACTTTTTTCAGTCACTTGCATATATTGTTTTAGTCACTTGTGTGAGAGAGTGTATACTGATGCAGCGGCAGTTATTCGAACACTTCACGCGTCATGTTCATCGGAATCCCGATTTGAAACCGCGGGATGAATTCCAGCCTTCCCGCACTAAGATGCGAGTGCAGAAAACCCGAATTTAAGTGTTTTTGGCTTTTAAAAACATGAAATTGACACAGTTGCACAGTAGCACAGTACAGTACACATTACAATTCATCCATTTTATTGCAAACGAAGAAACAGAATCCATGACATTCAAACAAAACATCCGCGATAAGCGCGGGTGCCTGGGGCGATTGGCCGCGTTCATCCTGCATGGGGAACAGCAGAGAACTCAAAATCGGCGCCGTGATGTGTTCGAATAACAGCCGCTGCATCAATATAAAATTGTTTTATATTCACTCCAGTGTTATTTATGACATTTTGCATTTATTCACTTTATATTGAATATTTTGTAACTTATTTTATTTGCACTTTCACGTTGACATTAGGAGCACCAATTCAAACACATTTTTGCTAACATTTCTCTAAGAACAGACCTTTTGGTTCTAGATCCCCATAAACGGCATTTTAATGGGAAATTAAAATGATTTAAATTTTTTTTTTTTTTTTTTTTAAATAAAACTCACTGAAACTCCATTGAAGTCTTTGGCAGTAAAAAGTAATACCAATTGTCATTTAACGTAGCTGTACTGCCTCCCTAACTTATTTATTGTTCCATCACTAAAGACATATCAGAAGTAATAATGGGCTTTTTACCGCAGCAATATGTCTGTGTTATTTGTAATAGCAGCAGTGTATTGTATGTAAGCGAGCATGCAAAAATGTAATTCACAGCCAATTACCTATTCACTACACTCAGATACCTGGCTACTGCCCCCCCAAAAAACTGCAATTTTTGATCACCTACCCAAAGCTGACACTAGACCTATTTTGCTCAGTTTTTGGAACCGTCAGATCGACATGATTCTATTACATTTTGAGAAAGGGGAGAAGAAAAAATAAATCAGTACTACCCAACTTATTGTTGTCTGCATAACCATGCTTTTATCAATTGGTCATTGGTATGTGTCCTTCTCTGGCATATTCTCCTCTTCCTGGCGGCATTCCACATTGCTTTGCCCTGGGCCCTCTGCTCTTTTCACTCTCTCTCTTCTCTTGGTGAACTAATACTGAAAGACAAAATATTGTATCTCTATGCTGATGACACCCACATCTACCAAATCTAATCCTCACCCGACTTCTCCCCTGTCCTGTGTCACCAACTGTCTCTCTGCAATCTCCTCCAGGATGTGACACCGTTACCTGAATCTTAACATGTCCAAAACAGAATTAATAATCTTCCCCCCTTCCACTGTCACCCCCTACAGCCAAACTCTCACATGGTTAATACCACAATCTTATCAACGCACCAAACCTGCTGACTAGGGGTCATCTTTTACTCTGCTCTCCTTCATTCCTCACATTCAGGCCCACAGTAAGGCCGTGCCTATAGTGCCGTCGGCGACACGGCGGTTGACGTCACCCGTCGTCACCGGCGAAAGTTATGTTTCGCCAGGTGGCGGGGTCGCGGGTTTCCGGCAATTAGATTTGTTCAAAGGGCCGACACGTGACGCGACAGCCCTTGAAAAATAAAATTTTGCCGGCTTCCAGTTTCCGCGACGGCACAGTCGCTCCGTCGCTTTGACGCCGTTGCACGCACTATAAGCGCACGCGGTGGCGGCAATGTATTTGTTTTCGGCAACATCGCCGTCACTATAAGCGCGGCCTAAGTCCTGCTGTCTCCACCTCTGAAATATTGCTAGGATACACCCTTTTCTCTCAACTAAAGTCATAATTCACTCACCCTATCCCACCTAGACTACTGCAACCTTCTAGTTGGCATTCCCCTCGTCCACCTGTTCCAACTTCAATCAATCCAAAATGTTGCTGCCAGACTAGTCTACCTCACTCACCCTTCCAGTTCTGCTACTCCACTATGCAAATCCCTACACTGGCTTCCCATATCCTCTAGAATTAACATTATAAACCCTAGTTCTGACTTGCAAAGCTCTCAATGTATTACCGCCTCTCCCACCTACAAAACTTTTTCCTGTGCTGCCCCCCCCCCCCACTGGAATTCCCTACCACATACCATCAGATTCTCCCCCCCAGTTTTCAGACATTCAAAAAAACTCTGAAAACTATTTAAGGAATCCTATGTGGCACACTCCTAACATCAACCCCCCCCCCCCCCCCGCCAACTCCATCCCACAATGAGCAGCCACTTTGCCTTCTGTTTCAACATTGCCCCTTATTCCGTCTAGATTGTAAGCTCTCAGGAACAGGGCCCTTATTACCTTCTGTATCTTTGTGCATGTTTACCCTTATTTGTATTCCACTCGGTTTATGTAATTGATGTCACTCTATACCCCCAGTGTACCGCACTGCAGAATATGTTGGCGCTTTAAAAATAAACAATAATGTAAAAAGTTATATTTAGCCATCTATACATCTCAAGTTTTATATATTTGAATTAAGTTTGTCATAGGTTTACTCCAGCTTAAAAAAAAAAAAAAAAAAACACACAGCTCTTCAAAACTCTTATTGGTCCAAATAACTGCTTCACATATTTCAGCATATGTGCAGGTATAACATATATTCACTTAAAGGGGCTTACTCAATAAACGTGCAACAGTGCCAAATCGGTAGTATCACATAGAAACTCCCAATCGAGTCATTGGGAGTTTCCGTGCGGCAATGTATTTATAAAATGTTTTACCAGGAAGTAATACATTGAGAGTTCTCTCTCGATTTCAAAGTATGTCCTGGGCAATGCCGAATCGGCACTCTCAAACTTGCTGAATAAGCCTCAAAGTCTGAATTGTATGCTCCAAATGACTCTTGGGTATATTGTAACATCAAAACAGCCATTATTTGAGCCTGATACACATTTATTTTAATCTATGCTTTTCCTTCAAATGCTTAAAAAAACGTGACTCCAATTATAAATTTAGCATGAAATCCTTGCATCCAATCAGCTTTCAGAAAGAGAGAATAATATCCTACACATAGGCCTATCATCAAGGGTTATACAGTTGACATGAACACAAGTTCCTGGTAAAATAACTTGGGTGCCCAGGGACCCAGCTTCTTGCAAGTCCTGCTACCAATTCAAGTCAATGACAGTTCACGCTAGATTGGGTCCCCCCCCCCCCCCCCCACTACAGTACACTGAATCAGAGCCTATGAAGCCCAGAGCAGCAGTCTTCAAAAATCTTGTCTTAATTTGGCTTGGCTACTAGCAGGTTTACATATGTTTTTTTTTTTGTTTTTTTTTAAATAATTGACACACACACACAAACACAAACTTTACCCTCAAAAAATAACCATTTGATTAAACATCAGTTTCTGGATTGAAGTATAGTATTAAAAATGAAGTTGATGGGGGAACGCGCGTGACGTCATCGTAGATGCACACAAGCTAGGGAAGTTCCGTGCACTCCGCCGTTAGAAAACATTATAACCCCTGGTCGCCGCTCCGATCAGCCCCGCGAGACATTGCACCAGGGGACGGCGTAAAAGAAAATGCCAAAGCCGGGGTCGCCAGATCTTCTCTCTGCTGCCTGCCTGTGGCGGGAGAGGAGGAATAAAGATGGCGCCGCTGAGCGCACAGGAGCGCGCGGCTGCAACAACAGCCAGGGAAGTGAGAGACAAGTTGCTGGACCTGAGGGGGACATGTTTGACAGAAGGGCCACTGTAACAGGGGACTTATCCCTGTTCAAAAATGTGCCTCTAATCTAGCAGTGTGGTGGTTAACTGCTGGTAGACAATCAACCAACACCACCTGGCTGATTAGAGGTGTCAGAAAAAGCCTGCCTCTGAGACAGGAAGGGAGATTTTCCTCAGTACACAAGGGTGCTGACAAGAGGAAAGAGGTCTTGAGCAGAAAAGCTCTGCTGAGATCAAGACACCCAAAGACCTATATTCCTGGACACGAGACCCAGGAACCTACCAGAGACTGACATGAAGGGCCACCTGCTTTAAGGTATCTCTTAAGACTTTGGGGAATAGGGTGGTAATGGGATTATCCCTCCAGCCCTGGAGAAATGGACTGGGGAAGTAAGTTAGCCCTTAAACAGGTCTAGGCGTTTGTTGTTTTCATATGTTTTGCTGTATTAAAAGAGACAGGCGCAATAAAGCCTTATTTTAATTTCACCTTAAAAATGGTCTCCATTGCATACCTCTGCACACATCTCTTACAGCCACCCTTAGAAACTCGGCAGAGAGGGCCACAGTAGAGGAGGAGGCAGTGGGGAGAGCTGTCCCTGACAGAGAGTTTGGAAGAGGGAGACCCAGTAATTACCAAACAGGACCTCCAGAACATGCTCAGAGAAATGCAAGCGGGCTTTCAGTCAGCTCTGGATAGAGCTGTAAAGGAATTTAAAACAGAAGTTTCTTTATTGGCTAAAAGACGTACGAAGCTTGAAAATAAAATGGACATTTCTTTACAAAATCAGGTAAATACGGACGATGAGGTCCTGTGGCTCAATGAAGAGACAAGAGTCATGAGGGATGATATAGATGATCTGGAAAACGGAGCGAAGGCAGAATTTACGGTCTCCACAGTCGGTCTCCACAGAAGCCCTCCAGCCATACCTTAAGAGACTGTTTACGTCAATTGACTCCCAGTTACAAAATGGCGATCTTCTGATGGATAGAGCACGGAGAACCCTAGGACCGAGATTTGAAGACCCCAAAAGAAGCAGAGATGTGATCTTAAGACTCCACCAATATGCAACCAAGGAAAGGCATATAAAAGGCTGCAGAAACAGTGTCTCAATTCAATTTGAAAACAATTCCATCCAGATCTTCCAGGAACTGTCCAGGGTGACAATTGAGAGGAGGAGAGGGTTGCGTCCAGCGACGGCGGTGCTCCAGGAAAAGGGTAATCGATTCCGGTGGGCTTTTCTGTTTCGCTTGGGGGTAAACCATGAAGGCAGAGAGGTCTCCCTCCTTTTACCCTGAGGAATCAGTATCTTTTCTGTCGGCGCTGGGTCTGACTCCTAGGGAGGGCTCGGGCCAGCACCGACGACCACGAGAAGATAACATGAATGCCGATAAATCGGCTGAGGGCACGGTTGCCCGGAGATAAAAGATTCAAGACCGACAGCGGCTTTGAGGGACTCTTGGTGAGTCAGCAGCCATCTCCTTGACCGGCGATTCAGCGACCCCATGGCAACCAAGGGAAAGATATCCCAGATGTCTAGCTACATTTGATTTCTCTTTTTCCACTTTTCTCCCTGTCTCCCTGTATACTTTTTCCAATCTATTACTGGGACTGTTTAATATATGGTTTGGGGTTTGCTGCGTGCTTCTTGGGTGCCGGTTTGCTACAATTGATCGGCGGATGAAACTGGTGTACACACGGATTGAGTAACCCGGCGATGGGTGAGGGGGCCTCAGCCCAAAAACTTAGAAGGGCAGTTTTTTTTCTTGTTTATAGATACATAGGACATTAAGCTCCACCGAGAAGCCGAGAGCAAATTACTGCTCGAAAATTCTAATGTTAAGACATTGAACACAAAGATAAAATGTGGAATCGGGTTTTTATACCCGATGGGTGCCGGTTTGCTACAATTGATCGGCGGATGAAACTGGTGTACACACGGATTGAGTAACCCGGCGATGGGTGAGGGGGCCTCAGCCCAAAAACTTAGAAGGGCAGTTTTTTTTCTTGTTTATAGATACATAGGACATTAAGCTCCACCGAGAAGCCGAGAGCAAATTACTGCTCGAAAATTCTAATGTTAAGACATTGAACACAAAGATAAAATGTGGAATCGGGTTTTTATATTTCTAAACGGGAGGCCTATCCCTATAAGCATATGTTAACACGAAAAGTGTTATACATTTATTTGTTCCACGGTTGTTAGGAATTAATGTGTCTCTTAGGCTCTTTTATATTCTAATCAAGGTGTGGTGAATTACCCAGAGATTAGCTCACAAATTGGAGACTCACTAAAAAATTATTTTCATATCAACAATGGCTTTGTAGAATCAACATCAATACTAGGCACGTAAGGCCACGATCAGAGGACAGCTTATCTCAATAGCATCGCACAGAAAATAATAAAAATAGAAAGACAAAAAAAAGGAACAGGAAAAATTGTATCACATAAAAAGAGCCCACGAGAAAAAATTATAAAATCCTGACCCAGGCAAGGGAGGATCTTAAGAGGGTGCAATTAGAGGATGTTCAGAAAGCTCTTAGTAGACCAAGCAAACATATTATGATAAGGGAGATAAGGCAGACCGTTTTTTGGCTAATAAACTTAGAGGGATCAGGTCGAGAGCATTAGTCCCTGCTATTAGGTTAAAAGGGGGAGAAGTGACTTATAACCACTCAAGGATAGAGGAATTTGCTGAATTTTATACAGATCTCTATGATCTCGACAATTCAACTAAAGTCCTGGACCTGACCCTGATTGAGGCCTACCAGAGATTGTAACCTCCCAAAATTATCAGAGGAAGAGCAAAAAGTTTTAAATGCAAAAATAACCCAGTTGGAGTTGGTAGGTGCGGTTAGCTCATTGAAGCCATCAAAGGCTCCGGGGCCAGACGGTTTCTCAAATCTGTATTCCAAAAATGTTATAGGAATACTAGGACCATGTTTACTAGATTTATTCAATGATTGTTAGCGGAAAACAGATCCCCCAACAGATGACGAAAGCCAATATAGTAGTGATCCCTAAAGAGGGTGAGAACCCTCTAAGCTGTGTTAGCTATAGACCAATATCATTGCTCAATATGGATCTGAAAATGTATAGTAACATTTTGGCCAACAGGTTGAACCCAATACTCCCTAGATTAATCGATTATGACCAGGTAGGTTTTGTGCGCGAACACCAGGCGACGGATAACACAAAAAATGATTAATGTGATAGATCAGATACATAAATCTAAGACGAAAGCAATGTTGTTATGCCTAGATGCGATAAGGCGTTTGATAGGATAAAATGGGATTTTTTATATAGGACGTTGGAGGCATTTGGATTGTCAGGAGTTTTTTTTTTTTACAAGGGGTCCGGGCCCTCTACCAGACGCCGACAGCCACTTTGAAGATCCTGGATGGGGAGAGGAATCTGATAACAATTAAGAATGGGAAAAGACAGGGTTGCCCCCTCCCTCCTCTTCTTTTGCCCTGACAATTGAACCCCTTACGGCAACAATCAGAGCTTCCCCAAATATATAAGGGATTAATATAAAAGATGAGTGTTACAAATTATCACTTTTTGCAGATGATCTTATTCTTACTATAGCTAACCCATTGACATCGCTCCCAAATTTACAATCCGCTCTCCGGAGGTTTGGAGAGTTGTCTGTGTATAAAGTTAATGTGGGAAAATCGGAAGCGCTAAATTTAACGTTAATGGAAAAGGAGGTCGACGATCTTAAACGACATTTTGACTATAGGTGGAAAAAGACCCATCTGAAATATTTGGGGATATACCTAACTAGAGACTATGACTCATTATATAAATATAATTACCCCAACCTCTTTTCTAAGATTAGAAAAGATCTACAAGCTTGAAATTTTGACCATATTTCCTGGATAGGGCGTATAACCACGGTTAAGATGAATATTCTCCCCAGATTTCTATATTATTTCCAAACATTGCCAATATCTGTCCCACATATAAATATAAAAGAAATCCAAAACCGTATCATGCATTTTATTTGGAAACAAACAACCGAGAATAGCTAGGTAAATTATGTTGGAGTCCAAAGAAAGAGGGGGTCTAGCGGTTCCCAATATTCTAAAATTTTATATAGCTTCTCATTTGAAACCAGGGATTTCTTGGCATTCCCCGGGATTTGGGTGGATCTGGAAAGCTCACTTAAATACCTGGTTGGCCTACGTACTCTGCTCTGGTCGAGCTCTAGGACTGGGCCTGGGAGACAGCCTGAGCCGGCGGTAAAATCGGGTTTACTTTGAAAGTCTGGTAGTTAGTAAAAAACAAGAGAAGAGATGCACGAGGCCCGCGCTCGAGCTGCAGCCTATGTGACCGCTGTGGACCGCCACTACGAAGCGCTGAGGCTGCTGGAGCAATTCCCACGGGAAGTGCCGGCACCACCCCAGATGTCTGTGATGTAACCACAATGACCACTCCACCACCGAGTGAAGACCGACCGCACAGCCGTCCAGGCATACCTGCTACCGCTGCTGCTCCGGTGAGTGACAGGTCCATTGTGGACCCTTTCCTCCTTCGTTGCAGAGAACGGAAGGAGGAACGAGACGCTCTCAATGCCACCGCCATGGCTGAAGTCCGATTCCTTAAGGCTAAAGGTCACGGTCAACTGAGCCTTGCTGGGACTGCGGATTTTCTATCGCTCCTCTTGGGGAGACTCCCAAAAGTTCTCTCTTCAGAGACGTTAGACTGTCCCAAGTTGCCCCAGCCACTGCCTAACCTGCCCATTCTGTCCCGTCGTCCACTACTACCACCACCAGTCCTAGAGTAAGACCCCTAACTCCTAGACCCTTATTCCCGGTGAGTCCCGTGGCCCCAAACAGTAATGTCAAATGTGATGTCTGCCGTGCATGTAATGCCTGTACCAGCTGTGGGGAAGTCTGTACCATAGGGGGACCGAGTGGAACAGGAGGAAAAGTCCTCATCAGAACTAGTACAAAAGGGGTCAGGTAAGAGTAGTCTGTCAGGGTCAGTACACAATATTTCGTTAGGTAAGGAGGAGAGTGTAGAACCACCATTATGGGAAGGGTCAGTATTTTGGGTGCTACCTGGCACAGCCAGAGAAAAAGGCCTAATGAAGTACAGTAGGGCAGAGAGAGTCCTAGTACAAAGATTCCGCCAGATGGGATATGAGTATCCATATCTCCCCGAGAACCTCATGAGGAGTGCCGAGGAACACAGGATGGAGTGGATGGAGGAAGCTATAGTAGCACACTTAGCCAATACTTCCAGAGATTCCAGATACAGTGATTTTGACAGGGCAAAACACCTACTCAAGCTATGGGTAATGAGCCGCAATATACATATAGAGTAGAATATATATCCTAGTCTGGGAAAAGGAGGTGCTATTCTGTCAAAGTACCTGACGGTCAGGGCAA
Organism: Ascaphus truei; assembly: GCF_040206685.1. Taxonomy (NCBI): domain Eukaryota; kingdom Metazoa; phylum Chordata; class Amphibia; order Anura; family Ascaphidae; genus Ascaphus; species Ascaphus truei. The sequence continues at coordinate 89,326,694 of NC_134488.1, forward strand.
CATGGTTAAGATGCCTGATCCGGCCCACTACTACTGAGGTAGCCCTAGTACATTCACATTGCACTCAGGTTCCAGTTGGGGATGGATATTTATCATTGTAATGTGCATTGCAGTGTGTTAACTTATGCAAATGTTAATGCATTTTATGTTAGGTTAATTCACAGGTTGTTGTACAGTATGGGATGTTACGCCTACTGTAGTCCAAGCGCAGTCGTTGGAATTTCACCAGGGGGAGATGGTAGCCTAGCCTCCGGCCGCTACTTCTTTTTCTGGGCCCTACCAGTGTAAGTCCTGTTGGGTGCAGGCAGTTGATGGGCTAATTCCTTCAGAAAGGCCTTGTGTGCTTTTGCAGCCTTAGATATATTTGATGTATCCCCTCCCCTAATAGCCACGCTCCCTCCCATAATAGCCACGCCCCCTCCCATAATAGCCATGCCCCCTCCCATAATAGCGACGCCCCCTCCCATAATAGCGACGCCCCTCTGCTCCTGCTCTAAAAAAATTGCAGGACACCGATCGCTCATGCTTGGAGATCTGGTGACGTCACTGCTCTCAAGCATGAGTGAGCTCAGCGCCAGCGGGGACTTAGCCTAAGGTACCCTGTAAACCCTGTCCTGTTCTCCCCACAACACTGCGGAGCACTCAGCCCTCTTGTTGCCACACAGGTACGCACCACCGCAAATATGGAGTAGCAGGAGAAGCAGACCCCAATCTCACTTAGGTGGGTGGGTGGGGGGGGGGTGCAAGGGCTACAGTTATATAGCATGTGTTACTTCCCTTGTAGCCACTGACACTACCTATAAAGATCAGACATGGTATTCAGGATGACAATGGTATTTTTTTCTTGTAAAGTAGCGACAGTGCATGCAGCGCTGTACAAATATTTTTTGCAGACACATCCCTGCCCCATAGTGTTTACAATCCATGTTTTTGGTGCCTGAGACACAGGGATGTAAAGTGACTTTCCCAAAGTCAGAAGGAACTGCCACGTGGAATTGAACCAGGATTCCCTACTTCAAGCTCCATGTCAGTGCTTTTACTCTCTGAGCCACTAATATTCAGGTTTAACAGCCTACCTCTATGTCTTCAATGTTAGTGGCACTCATATTTTAATCACCAGAGCTCCAGATAGATGTACAACAAAAATAATATAGTGCTGCAGACTCCACCAGCACTGTAGTAGTTCCTAGACAAGTGTATTTTATAACTTACCATCACAATTACTTATGTAGAGAAAAAAAAAGGGGGGTATATAAAAGCAAAGGGGCTTTATTGGCAGTCACTGCAGTTGTTATTCATACAGCAGATGCAGGGGTCTCAGAGGATCCCAGGCCTCTTGATGGCGCTTGCTCTCGCATTGTGGAGCCCTAGATTTTCCAAGACCAGCCAGCCCGTGAGGGGCTGACTGGCCTCTCACTCCCAGCCTGGAGGAGACAGCACCCACCTCCACTCCTTAGGAAGGGTGGAAACAGACTCACTACAATTGGTCACTTCCTCTCTGAACAACCAGAAGGGGAGGGCTCAAGGTCTGTACCCTGATAGGCTGTACACATATCATGAGTCACCAGCACTTCTGTCACTCAGAGAATAGAATGAGGAGGGTCAAATGCCCACAGGATGGCCTGTCACAGCCTGTAGCTACAAAGGACTTACGTGACAGGGGGTAGAAAGGCAATCGGGACCAGCCCCGTTACATTCATATGCAATTTCTTCCTTCACTATGAATAACGAATAAGATACTTCTGCATAATTAGAACCCAAACCTCAGACACCTTATTTCATCATGAAAAAAAAAATCCAATGTTGGACCTGCACTCTACTTTAAAGAAGAGAAAATGTAAAGCTTATTTTAAGGGGGGAGGGAGAGAAACAAAACAAAAAAAAAACCATGCGTTTTTTCAAATTGATCTTTACATTTTCTTTGCATTGAAGTGGAGTGCTGGTCCAACATTGGCTTTTAGTATTCTTACAGTACCATTTCAATGTTGGTATTGGACCTGGCACCTATAAGTTCTAATAAATAAATTTGTGGGCGAGTGAAAGGTCTGAATCCCTTCTTTTCTCATCACATCATAAAATATGACTCCTTTGCAATGCCGATCTTTGTTCCAGCACAGCTGTATTGGGGGGGGGGGGGGGGGGGAGGGGGAGGCGGTGTTCGTACGAGAACAGTTTTCAGTATAAGGTACATCTGAAGTCGGTTCCCTTGTGCTCTACTGTCTGTCCAGCTGGTGGGGCTCAACTCACTTTCTATGGCTGGATTGAAAATTAACAACGGCAGCCTCATGGTGAAGGTGAAACGGAACTACATTTCTATACAACTGCAAGCATATGCTGCGGCACTATACTATCCATAATAAACCATATGTTAAGTTTAAACAATCACACTGAGACGTGTAGTTTTGTGTTACCTTAACTATTATGAACTCCCAATATAAAAAAAAAGATTAATCATAAGAAATGCTGTAATGACAGTTTTCCAGACCTCCAAAGTTTTTAAAAAAAAAGGGGGAGGGAGGGCGGGACAGTAGGTATAGCATTATTGGATCAAGTCACATTGACACCTCAATTACATTTCTTCAAAATAGTTTTTGTGGTGGCATAGATATACACCTCTTTTAGAATTGGTTCTATTTTAACTACGCAATTTATACAATTTCCCCCCCACCAAATCAGTTAAATACTTTATCACACATCAACTTCTGTGCATTTTGCCAAAATTGGGGAAAAGGTCACATTCGCCTACTTAACAGAGAGCCCTCCCCCCCCCCCCCCACACACATTAAATACTTTAGAGAATATTCACAAGATATCTGCTCCAGGTAGAAATCTATGGCAGCACTTCTGCCTACCTTTCATTCCCCCTCCACCACACTTGTTGTTGAAGAACATTCTAAATTTGATCTGCTCCAAAATTAGGATCCAGACCATATATTAGAAAAATCTGAATAGTGACCACGTTGTGCAGTGTTTTAGAGAGGCATGCAATGCATCATTGAATTAAGTGTTGGTTAAGTTAGGGGTGCGCAAACTTTTTACTGACGTCACATGGCGCCGCGTCGCCAGAAGCCGCCGGAGACCAGGTAAGGAAACTTAGAGGCCTCGCGCGAGCTCCCCCAGCATTTAAATGCTTTGGGGAAGAGCGTGGGGTCTCTGTAAGCACCCCGCTCCCCCCAGTGTGCGCACCCATGGGTTAAGCGACTAAACAAGGTACAATATGTCATAGCATTGTGTATGCACTAGAGAAAGAGTGGCTAACGCCAATCCTCAAGAGCTACCAACAGGTCAGGGTTTCAGGATATCCCTCCTTCAGCACAGGTGGCTCAATCAAAGACTATACCACCTGTGCTGAAGTCAGGATATCCTGAAAATCGAACCTTTTGGTAGCTCTTGAGGACTGGAGTTGGCCACTAATGCTCTAGAGCAGGCATGTCAAACTCGCGGCCCGCGGGCCGCATGCGGCCCACACCGAGTATGGGTGCGGCCCACCCAATGTGTCCCGGTTACGGCGGTGGTGAAGAGGATGCGGCAGCTGGTAAGTATTCTCTGTGTGAGTGAATGCTGCCAGGTGATTGGATGACGGGCCGCATGGGTTTGAATGATGGAGGCGGGGGTTAGAATGCCGGCCGGGATGCAGGGGATTGGTCGCAGGCAGGTCAGAGGAAGCCGGGGGCGGGGCTTCCGCTTTGTGCAGAGCACACGGTGAGTGTGTCTCTGCCTTCCCGCTCCTCTGCCTGCTGCGCGATGTCCCCCGCCGGGCGGGCAGCCACAGGGACCCGGGGTAGAGGCGCTCACCCCCCTTGCCGCTGACCCCCCTTGCTGCTGACCCCCTTGCCGCTAACCCCCCTTTGGCGCTGGTCCCCCTTGCCGCTAACCCCCCTTTGGTGCTGCCCCCCTTTGGCGCTGACCCCCCTTGCCGCTCACCCCCTTTGGCGCTCACCCCCCTTGCCGCTCACCCCCTTTCTGCGCCCCCCCCTTGCCACTCACCCCCTTTCTGCGCCCCCCCCCCCCCCTTACACCCTTGGCGCTCCCTTTGCCCCCGGTCCGCATGTTGCGGAACATGGGTATGGGGGCGGGCAGTGGTGGTGCGCGATCGCAAGGCTCAAAAAGCAGGCCTTTCTTCTGTCCCCCGCCCCCCCCCCCCCCCATCCATCCGTCCGTCGCTGTTCTCCACTTTGTGTGGGGTGTGGGGGGTGGAGTGTGTGGGGGGGGAGTGTGTGTATGTGGGGGGTGGGGGAGTGTGTGTATGTGGGGGGTGGGGGAGTGTGTGTATGTGGGGGTGGGGGAGTGTGTATGTGGGGGTGTGGGAGTGTGTATGTGGGGGTGGGGGTGTGTGTATGTGGGGTGGGGGAGTGTGTGTATGTGGGGGGGAGTGTGTGTATGATGGGGGGGTGGGAGTGTGTGTATGTGGGGGGGGAGTGTGTGTATGTGGGGGGTGGGGGAGTGTATGTATGTGGGGGGTGGGGGAGTGTGTGTATGTGGGGGGGAGTGTGTATATGTGGGGGGGGGGAGTGTGTGTATGTGGGGGGGAGTGTGTGTATGTGGGGGGGAGTGTGTGTATGTGGGGGGGGTGTGTGTATGTGGGGGGGGAGTCTGTGTATGTGGGGGTAGGGTGTGTGTATGTGGGGGGTGGGGGAGTGTGTGTATGTGGAGGGGGAATGTGTGTATGTGGGGGGGGGAGTGTGTGTATGTGGGGGGGGGAGTGTGTGTATGTGGGGAAGGGGGGTGTATGTGGGGGGTGGGGGAGTGTGTGTATGTGGGGGGGAGTGTGTGTATATGGGGGGGAGTGTGTGTATGTGGGGGGGGAGTGTGTGTATGTGGGGGGGAGTGTGTATGTGGGGGGTGGGGGAGTGTGTGTATGTGGGGGGGGAGAGTGTGTGTATGTGGGGGGGGGGGAGAGTGTGTGTGGGGGAGGGAGAGAGTGTGTGTTTGGGGGGGAGAGAGTGTGTGTGTGGGGGGGAGTGTGTATCAGTGGCTGTGTGTGTGTGTCTGTGCAGGCCAGCAGAGACTGTGTGGGTGTCTGTGTGTGGTCAGTGTCTTTGTTGGTCTGTCTGTGTGTGTGTCTGTAGGTCAGTGGCTGTGTACGTCTGTGCAGGACAGAGAGAGAATGGGGGGGGAGAAGAGAGGGGGGAGAGAGAGAGAAGAGGGGATTGAGCGAATGGTGGGGGAAGAAGGGGGATGGGTGGGGAGACAGAAAATAGAGGGGATTGAGCGAATGGGGGTGGGGAGGGAAGGGAGAGAGAATGGGAGAGGGTGAGAGAAAATGGGGGGGAAGTAGAGAGAGAATGAGGACAGGGCCGCCAACAGGCCCGGTGAGTCAGTCAACCACCCTCTCTCTCTCTCTCTCTCCCCCACCCTATCTCTCTCCCACTCTCTCTCTCTCCCCCACCCTCTCTCTCTCCCCCACCCTCTCTCTCTCTCCCACCCTCTCTCCCCCACCCTCTCTCTCTCCCACCCTCTCTCTCTCTCTCCCACCCTCTCTCTATCTCCCACCCTCTCTCTCTCCCTCTCCCCCACCTTCTCTCTCTCTCCCCCACCTTCTCTCTCCCTCTCCCCCACCTTCTCTCTCTCTCTCTCCCACCCTCTCTCACTCTCCCTTCCTCTCTCTCTCTCCCCCACCCTCTCTCTCTCCCACCCTCTCTCTCTCTCCCACCCTCTCTTTCCCCCACTCTCTCTCTCCCCCACCCTCTCTCTCTCTCCCACCCTCTCTCTCTCTCCCACCCTCTCACTCTCTCCCACTCTCTCTCTCTCTCCCACCCTCTCTCTCTCTCCCACCCTCTGTCTGTCACCCTCACCCACTCTCTCTGTTTTATCTTAACTGCACTATACCTACACCGAAATAACCTATTCTGCTTTCTTCCAGATCTGACTCAAGTTTCACACGGGAGACATCGGAAGACAGGTAGGGAACACCTCCCCTCCAGTATAGTACCTTGAGGGACTGCGGATCAGGTAAGATCCCAGGCGGGATTGCTGCTTTGGAAATTGTTAAGAGGGGGCATCCTGACACTGGTTAATGGGTTCAGAAGTCATTCACGTTTTTTGCGGCCCACCTAGTCTTAAACCTTGTTTATTTGGCCCTTGTTAGCATTTGAGTTTGACATGCTTGCTGTACTTCATTCTTCTCTCCTGGCCATTTTCTTTGTTTGCCATCCACTTTGGTCTGTTATCTTACACTTTGCAATTGACAGGCATTTCAGTGTAAATACAAAAAAGACACAGCGCACAACGCTCATAGTGCAATTACAAAATTATATTAACATGAACAAATTATTGGGTGAGTATTGTGCGTACATCAGTGCAGTTAAAACAAGCAGTTTTGGGATATGTTACCCAACGCCTCAAATGACTGGAACAGATGTCCTCACAGGGGTAGAATTGCTGATGGCTCTGCGGCAGGATTTCAGTAGGGCAGATGGAAAGCCTCTGTGCGTCCTTGCTCCCCAGAGCATTAGTTGAACGGGAGCTGCTGGCCCATACAGTGTTTGTTCTGAGCTGAACACCAGCTGATTACTCTCACTCCTCTCCGTGTGCAGCACTTCCTAGTGGATGACGTCACCGCTGGGAGTCGCCGATTTCACCGTTCAGTCTATCAGCTCGCGCAGTAAAATACTAGTTGAAAGGTAGAGCTGTTAGCAAGAATGTCCTACGCGTTTCGAAAACCGCAGTTTTCTTCATCAGGGACTGGTTTTTAGTGGATTCAGTTCATTTCTAAATACCCCGCGATCGTCACTCATTGGTTAAAGCCTTCTACTCTCCTAGCCAATGGGAGAGCAGCAAGGGCGGAGTAACAAGTCCTGAATAGCATGCGTCATTGGTAGTTATAGGCAATAGAGGAAAAAAAAAAACTTCATTAACTTTATTAACAGCAAAAAAGACTACCAAAGCGCGATTGAAGATACTAAAACAAAGAAACAAGTGTTAGACATAAAAAAACATAATAAAAGATGTATCTAATGCTATATGGACCTGGATAACTAAATATGAAATAAACTATAATGGATAAATCAACACTGGCAAGTAAATTCATAGCCGACTGATAGGTAGACAAAGTAGAACAATAGAAAGCCATAATATCATTATTAAAGGCATACAGACTAACATTGCAAATATTTTTAAAAAATATTTTAAAATTTATTTAAATATCTTAAAAATAAATGGATTTAGAGATACAGATGTAAAATATCATATATTATTTAGTAAAAGAGATAGAATTAAAATTATAATTATAGAATCAATACAGAGACCAGATATCTATATCTTCATTCAAACCCCCTGGATACAAAGTATTTAATTTATGTATCCAGAAGGTTTCCTGCCTAGATAGTTCCTTAACCCTATCACCCCCTCTCCTATTTTTAGGTACATGTTTAATGCCTTTAAATAATAGGGATGACGGATCACTGTTATGACATAGTGCATAATGTTTGGATAGGCTATGTTTCATGAACCCTATTTTAATGTTGCGCAAATGTTCTAAAATACGTACTTTTAAAGCACGTTTTGTGCGTCCCACATAAAAAAGGCCACATGGACACTCTAATAAATACACTACATGGTCAGTATTACAAAATATAAAATCCTTAATCTCAATTAATTCTCCATTTGGACATTTAAAAGATTTTTTGTCAGGGTGCAAATGCCTGCAAACTGAACACTTACCGCACTTGAAATTCCCAATTGGTTTATTGCTTAACCAATTTTTATTCCCACTAAAGGGTTCCTTTGGTTTAACGTCACTTGGGGATAGGATATTCTTTAGATTTCTAGCTTTTCTGTAGATAAATTTAGGGAATTTTGAGAGGTGAGTGCCCAGTAGCAGGTCATTTGAAAGAATTGACCAATGTTTTTTTATAATTTTCTCAATTCGCCCAGTCATGGAGTTAAAATCAGTGATAAAAGAAACATTGCATTTACCCTCATTTTCCTGATGGTTTTTACTTTTTCTATCCTTTGTTAATAACATGGTTTTTCTCTCAATCTTTCTAATTTTTTCCAAATCCCCATTTAATTTCTCCAGGTGGTAACCCCTCTCAAGAAATCTTGATGTTAATTTTTTGGCCTGTTCCTCAAAGTCTATTTCTGTGCTGCAGTTTTTCTTTAATCTATAGTATTGGCCACTGGGGATATTTGATATCCACGTTTTTTTGTGGTTGCTAGTGGCCATAAGGAGGGTGTTAGAGTCAACCTCCTTAAAATGAGTTTTTGTTACCACATCCCCTTTAGGTGACGCCACAAGATTAAGATCCAGGAAGTGAACTGCCGTTTCGTCCTGTACATGTGTAAATGTCAGGTTCCTGTCATTATTATTTATGTACTGTAGAAATTGAACAATTGAACACTGATCGCCATCCCAGATGCACAGGATATCATCTATGAACCTACGCCATACAATGATATTCGCTTTAAAAGGATTATTGTCTTTATTGTATATATAATCCTCCTCCCATTTTCCCATATACAGGTTTGCGAAACTGGGTGCGAATCTCGTGCCCATTGCAGTTCCGCAAACCTGTAGGAAAAAATCATCAAGAAACATAAAATAATTATGTTTCAGGATGTAATTGATTAGGTCCAAAACAAATTGTCTATTTAGTGGATGTAAGGTGGCATCATTCAGTAAAAAAGACTGAATCGCGTGTAGACCTTCTGCGTGTGGAATATTGGTATATAAGGCCTGCACATCGCAGGTCAGCCACCTATAAGATTCCTTCCATACAAAACCTTCCATCAGATTCAACACTGATGTTGAATCTCTCAAGTAGGAAGGAAGTTTGGTCACAAAAGGTTGGAGGAAAAAATCCACATATTGGGAAAGATTAGATGTTAGGCTGTCTATTCCCGAAATAATCGGTCTGCCTGGCGGGTTCGTTAAACTTTTATGAATTTTTGGGAGGTGATAAAAAATTGCAATTTTTGGGCAGCTACAGTACAAAAAATCATATTCTCTTTTGTCAATGACATTATTAGTTAGGGCTTCGTCTAAGACATTTTTTATGAGGACCAGGAATTCCCCTGTGGGGTCCCTCTTTAACCTTTTATAGGAGGTGGTGTCATTAAGGAGTCTGAGGGCTTCTCCCTCATAATCCTTCCTATCTTGTAACACCACACCACCTCCCTTATCAGCTTGTCTGATAATCAAATTTTTATTTTCTTTTAGGAGTTTAAGGGCCAATGTTTCGTTCTTATTTAAATTATGTCTAATATCACTATTTCTAATATTACTAGTTAAAAAGTTAAAATCTTTGTTGACCATGTTAAAAAACGTTTGTATGTGATGTCCTTTGGAGTGTGCTGGATAAAATTTAGACTTCCCTCTAAAGTGGGTATGTGTGCAGGTTAATTCTTCAGCTTCGGTCTCTGTCTGTGTGGGGTCAGTAGTACTATTAACATTCTCTATTGTTTGTGGAGTACTCTCTATATCAGATTTAATAAAATGCCTCTTCAGAGTGAGATTCCGAACAAACTTCTGAAGGTCTGAGTATAGCTGAAAGCCACTTGGCCCACATGATTGGGAGAAGGTGAGACCCCTATTTAAAACCTTCTTCTGATCATCTGTAAGGATGACAGTAGACAGGTTGAAAATCCCTTTGTACGCTGTGGTTGTTACAACGTCTCGCAATCTCTTTTCTTTAAGTCTGGCCCCCCCTCTTGTTCCTCGCCTGACAGGACCCTTTTCCTTCTTTCTTTTATCTCCGCTTTCTTTACTATACCCAGACCCTCTCCCTTTTTTGGGGGATCTGTATGTCTGTTTTTGACTGAGTCTAAAAAACCCGAGGGTGAGGGTTGGGCCGGTGATCTCTGTCTGGGACTAGGTTTAAAAAATCTCTGATTAAAATTTGCATATTTACTGTATTCTCTTTGTCCATATTTAAAATTTGGAATGTAGTTTCTCCCTTTATAGTTGGGGTTTCTAAAATGACCCTCTTGTCTGGGATGGTGCGGGTATCTATTATTTGGGGTGAAGCCCCTTCCTTCCTCATACATTTGGGTATCCCCACCCCTCTCATTCCAGTTTTCCCAACCTCTTTGGTTAGGGAAAGGTATAAAATTTTTATGTTGGTCATCAATCCTAGTCTGGGATTGGGACTGTTCTCTTGTCCCCCCTCCTTTCTGATTTGTTTTTACAGACCTACTTCTTTCTGGATCTTTAGCCCAGTTCCTTTGTCTATTGTTATCGTAGTCGGCCTTATCTCTAAAAAACTTTTCATGTTTCTTTTTCATAGTTTCTTCCTCCGCATGTTCCAATTTCATGCGGAGGTCGTGCTCGAGCTCCGAGCAATCATATTCAATTACTAGTGGCTCGAGCACTTTAATCACATTAGAGATTTCTTTATCCATTATTTTTAATGTTTTAGTTCTCTCATAGATAATAAGCTTCATCAAAGATATGGAGCAGTCATCCAGAATCCTATTCCACTCTTTTAAAAAATGCTCATTCTCCTTACCGAAGGTAGGTGACTTACGAAAACGCAAGCCCCTAGGGACCCTATCACACTCCACATATTTCTGAATTGTTCTCTTTTCAAGGTGGATTTTACTTTCGGTAAGGAGTAATTGCTCTAAAACCTTAAAATTCTTTTCAATAGACCCCTTGATATTTTCTGTGTCTGGAACTACAATATGTTCCTCACAAAATAGTGAATCAAAGTTTTCGTCACGTTTTTTCCTGCAATCTACCAGGCTCCACACCATAATTAAAAGAGGGTGTTAACCACACAGTAGAAAATATAAAGAATAACAGGTGTAAGTGCAGCACCAAAACAGAGCAAAGAATATTGTGAACAAGAGATTAAAGTGCGCAGCTAATAAATAAACGTGAGATATAGTGATAAAGTAATTAAATGATTAATTACGTGACCTTGATCAGAGCGTCTGCAGCTGTGATGGAAGGGGGGGCTCAGGAACCCCCTGGAGCTAACAGATAAATACAAAAAAGACACAGCGCACAACGCTCATAGTGCAATTACAAAATTATATTAACATGAACAAATTATTGGGTGAGTATTGTGCGTACATCAGTGCAGTTAAAACAAGCAGTTTTGGGATATGTTACCCAACGCCTCAAATGACTGGAACAGATGTCCTCACAGGGGTAGAATTGCTGATGGCTCTGCGGCAGGATTTCAGTAGGGCAGATGGAAAGCCTCTGTGCGTCCTTGCTCCCCAGAGCATTAGTTGAACGGGAGCTGCTGGCCCATACAGTGTTTGTTCTGAGCTGAACACCAGCTGATTACTCTCACTCCTCTCCGTGTGCAGCACTTCCTAGTGGATGACGTCACCGCTGGGAGTCGCCGATTTCACCGTTCAGTCTATCAGCTCGCGCAGTAAAATACTAGTTGAAAGGTAGAGCTGTTAGCAAGAATGTCCTACGCGTTTCGAAAACCGCAGTTTTCTTCATCAGGGACTGGTTTTTAGTGGATTCAGTTCATTTCTAAATACCCCGCGATCGTCACTCATTGGTTAAAGCCTTCTACTCTCCTAGCCAATGGGAGAGCAGCAAGGGCGGAGTAACAAGTCCAAGGGAGGAGGATTATATATACAATAAAGACAATAATCCTTTTAAAGCGAATATCATTGTATGGCGTAGGTTCATAGATGATATCCTGTGCATCTGGGATGGCGATCAGTGTTCAATTGTTCAATTTCTACAGTACATAAATAATAATGACAGGAACCTGACATTTACACATGTACAGGACGAAACGGCAGTTCACTTCCTGGATCTTAATCTTGTGGCGTCACCTAAAGGGGATGTGGTAACAAAAACTCATTTTAAGGAGGTTGACTCTAACACCCTCCTTATGGCCACTAGCAACCACAAAAAAACGTGGATATCAAATATCCCCAGTGGCCAATACTATAGATTAAAGAAAAACTGCAGCACAGAAATAGACTTTGAGGAACAGGCCAAAAAATTAACATCAAGATTTCTTGAGAGGGGTTACCACCTGGAGAAATTAAATGGGGATTTGGAAAAAATTAAAAAAAAATTAGAAAGATTGAGAGAAAAACCATGTTATTAACAAAGGATAGAAAAAGTAAAAACCATCAGGAAAATGAGGGTAAATGCAATGTTTCTTTTATCACTGATTTTAACTCCATGACTGGGCGAATTGAGAAAATTATAAAAAAACATTGGTCAATTCTTTCAAATGACCTGCTACTGGGCACTCACCTCTCAAAATTCCCTAAATTTATCTACAGAAAAGCTAGAAATCTAAAGAATATCCTATCCCCAAGTGACGTTAAACCAAAGGAACCCTTTAGTGGGAATAAAAATTGGTTAAGCAATAAACCAATTGGGAATTTCAAGTGCGGTAAGTGTTCAGTTTGCAGGCATTTGCACCCTGACAAAAAATCTTTTAAATGTCCAAATGGAGAATTAATTGAGATTAAGGATTTTATATTTTGTAATACTGACCATGTAGTGTATTTATTAGAGTGTCCATGTGGCCTTTTTTATGTGGGACGCACAAAACGTGCTTTAAAAGTACGTATTTTAGAACATTTGCGCAACATTAAAATAGGGTTCATGAAACATAGCCTATCCAAACATTATGCACTATGTCATAACAGTGATCCGTCATCCCTATTATTTAAAGGCATTAAACATGTACCTAAAAATAGGAGAGGGGGTGATAGGGTTAAGGAACTATCTAGGCAGGAAACCTTCTGGATACATAAATTAAATACTTTGTATCCAGGGGGTTTGAATGAAGATATAGATATCTGGTCTCTGTATTGATTCTATAATTATAATTTTAATTCTATCTCTTTTACTAAATAATATATGATATTTTACATCTGTATCTCTAAATCCATTTATTTTTAAGATATTTAAATAAATTTTAAAATATTTTTTTAAAAATATTTGCAATGTTAGTCTGTATGCCTTTAATAATGATATTATGGCTTTCTATTGTTCTACTTTGTCTACCTATCAGTCGGCTATGAATTTACTTGCCAGTGTTGATTTATCCATTATAGTTTATTTCATATTTAGTTATCCAGGTCCATATAGCATTAGATACATCTTTTATTATGTTTTTTTATGTCTAACACTTGTTTCTTTGTTTTAGTATCTTCAATCGCGCTTTGGTAGTCTTTTTTGCTGTTAATAAAGTTAATGAAGTTTTTTTTTTTCCTCTATTGCCTATAACTACCAATGACGCATGCTATTCAGGACTTGTTACTCCGCCCTTGCTGCTCTCCCATTGGCTAGGAGAGTAGAAGGCTTTAACCAATGAGTGACGATCGCGGGGTATTTAGAAATGAACTGAATCCACTAAAAACCAGTCCCTGATGAAGAAAACTGCGGTTTTCGAAACGCGTAGGACATTCTTGCTAACAGCTCTACCTTTCAACTAGTATTTTACTGCGCGAGCTGATAGACTGAACGGTGAAATCGGCGACTCCCAGCGGTGACGTCATCCACTAGGAAGTGCTGCACACGGAGAGGAGTGAGAGTAATCAGCTGGTGTTCAGCTCAGAACAAACACTGTATGGGCCAGCAGCTCCCGTTCAACTAATGCTCTGGGGAGCAAGGACGCACAGAGGCTTTCCATCTGCCCTACTGAAATCCTGCCGCAGAGCCATCAGCAATTCTACCCCTGTGAGGACATCTGTTCCAGTCATTTGAGGCGTTGGGTAACATATCCCAAAACTGCTTGTTTTAACTGCACTGATGTACGCACAATACTCACCCAATAATTTGTTCATGTTAATATAATTTTGTAATTGCACTATGAGCGTTGTGCGCTGTGTCTTTTTTGTATTTATCTGTTAGCTCCAGGGGGTTCCTGAGCCCCCCCTTCCATCACAGCTGCAGACGCTCTGATCAAGGTCACGTAATTAATCATTTAATTACTTTATCACTATATCTCACGTTTATTTATTAGCTGCGCACTTTAATCTCTTGTTCACAAATTTCAGTGTAAAGGTCTCATTGTATCTACATCCTCCCACCCCCTACTGTGGTCTCATCTGCCTTCCATGCCCCACAAAAGGCAGAAGCTTCATCTTCCTTCCCCCACCACCATGGTCCTAAAACATACTTCACACAAATTTGCCTGTCTAAAGAACACATCACAAATGCCTCTTTCCAAAGCTTGAAAGAACCCCGTCTTCAGCCAGGTTTAATCATCATTGTCATACCCCAGTTGCATTTCACATCTGATCTATTATTAACATAAATATCAATGTTTACATAGTAGTTATTTAACTTCAGTTTTTTTATTCCTATATAGCTTGCATGCAGTTCAATTTTCATATGAAATAATGCTCTTTAATATTGAGTCTATATGGTACCATAGCAGCACAGTATAGCATGCATGCAAGTCTAAAACCTTTACATTCATTGTAGGTCAACTTCTTTTGACTGAACGACAAATTACTTTTTTTTTCTTTTTAAATCTGTAACGTAGTAAGCACAGGTAATGTGGTATGTATTAATAGAACCAGTGTGGTCCACAAAATCATTTAGAGGCAGTGACGTTAGAAATATTCAATTTAATGGTTTAAAAAGAAACTTCAAATCTCATGAATTTGCTTCATTGTACCTGGACATTGAGGTATATTGAGGGCTGAAGGCAAGGCTGCCGAAAGCTGTCCCAGGACTAGAGTTTCCACTGCCCTCCCCCTCCCACCATCAGTGGCCATGCGAAGCCCCTCCTCCCATCCTCTTCCCCTTTGTATTACTCTCCCAGCCTTACACTCCCATCTCCCTCATACACTCTTTCCCCCCCCTCCCCCCCAACCACCTCACACTGAATCCGACACTGACCACACCCACCCACACAATATTCCACCCCACCCGGAAGTTTGGCACCACTTCCAGCAGGGAGAGGGAAGACCAGTGCAGAGTCAGCAGCAACTGGGGTCCAGCAGTAATCCAACTTCCAGCTATGGCCAGCTGGGCCCCCCGGTGCCGCTGGGCCCAGGACAATTGTCCTGGCTCTCCCTCCCCCCGTCGGCAGCCTTGGCTTCAGGACTGAATGGAGAGAACTTAATAGCCTTGGATTAGGCAAGAGCTCACAAAACAGTTTTGTTGAACATTCTAGGAGCAGCGGTGTCCAATATGTTCACCACCCACCACGTGGCAAATAAGACACTGCATTGAGTCGAATGGGGGCACAGGCATGGAACCGACAGGGAGAGGGGGAGGAGGAGAGCCGGGACATCTGCCCGGCAGCTGTGGGGGACTCCGCGCCTTCATTTATAGCACCAATCCTGCATGCCGGAAGTTGGTCCTATCTCTGCATTGGCCACATGATGGCCATGTGGCATTGGAGTCCTCCCCCCAGATAAGGTGTAAGGGGGTTATTATGTATATTGGGGGAAGGAGAGAGAGGTGGGCGTGAGGGGGAGAGGATGGAGAGGGAGGGGGGGCACAGTGAAAACTCTAGTTCTGGGCCCCAGGAAGGCTGTCTGCGGCCTTGGCCACAGACGCAATGAGGAAGGCGTTGGCACTCGCGGCTGTGATGCTATTGCGACTGACACGAGAATATGGAGAGACGACAACCAAAATTGTGGCTAGCTTTGCATTCCTATGGGACACCGCTGTTCTAACCCCTTTGTAAGAAGATTAGATTTGAATTTGTGTCCATTTTAAAAGCTAAAAATACGTCCATTTGTTCTTCGAAATGCTAACGCATGGCGTTCTGTTGAATACCCGATTGATACAATTAAAATGAAAACAGAATTTGGATGCATTTTTAATATATATCTAGTGTTCATAAAAGTATTATTTATACTAGCCATACTGTGAAAATACATTATATTAACCTATATAATTAAACATTTGTGCTGCATCAAATACATTTTTGGTTGATGCATAGCAACTTAATTCTGCATTGTATTATAAACAGGACTTCAGTGTTTCTGGCAAATTCAGCTTGGTGGACGATTTTGATGCACTACATCTGCAGCACAGACTTTTGTACATACCATTTACAAGTTTGCTAAAAAGCCCCACACACTAATTTCAGGTTAGTGCATAGATAAGACATCTGCAATTTAAAATGAGATTTCGGTGCGCCAAATAAGCAGTTTGCAATGCTTAGAACATACACCCATCTACTTGCATGTGGGGACAGGATTTCCTTGCAAAGCTCATTCGAGAAGTTGACGTTTGGGCAAAGGGATTCACAAAATAACCTTTTTGAGAGAATAAAACAGGTAAAGCCACGAATAATTGGCAGAGTGTATACATCACTTGTTGCCTGCAGAGGGCACCACAAACGCTGAAGCCAATCCTTTGTCCTTTCTGCAAAGCAAACTTATGTTTATGTTCCAGGAAGTGATACTTTAACTTACTCAGCAGCCACCACATGCATCATTTTAATAAGGTCATGAGAAAGTGGAAAGTTTGTGCCAGAAACACAGACCATTTTGGTATCTGTGTAGCACTGTTTCCCCCACCCTCTGGGAGATGAGACTGCTACTGAGTGTAATGTGGTGCGTTTTACCTGTTGGCTCACATTAGGCCTGAACCTCCGCTGCTGGGAGCCTGGGGTGTACCTGGTGGGTTCCGGTGACAGTGCCTCCACCTGCGAAGGATCCGGGCAGTGCCGGCTAACCACCTCACAGGACCCAATACAATAAATATATCCGCAGTATATATTGACAGGTTCACGGAACATGCAACTTATAATCAGGGTGACTAATACGGCTATACCATACATATGTGTACACTTATATACAAGTGTTTTTTGTCTATATTGTTATATCCCTTTGCACCTTAGTTTTCTTTACCAACTCTAGAATGGCATTGGGTTTGAGTAGGTAGTCAACTTTGATATATTTGTTTCAAAAGGTCAGCTCAATAAAAGCTAAACATACATACACATGCAGTTTAGGATGTGCAAAAGTTTCACATATGAAAATGCTGTCATTTGCACTAACAAAGGGGAGTGACAGACCAAACCCCTGCCAAGTCTTAGCTCAAGGTGTTTACAAACCAACCGTAATAAATAAATAATACAAAAAAGACACATCAGTCACCAATATGCAACTCCTTAATCTTGTGTGTTCTGGAGGGGCCACAGTACTGGAATGACAAGGGATGCTACAACTGCTGAACAGAATCCCTTTCTAGAATTGAGTATACAGTGACTGCACATATGCACTTAAAAGTGCTGGCCTATAAGTCGCCTAGCGCTGCTTAACTGTTCCCAAGTGTCTTCTTTAAGAATAATAAGCGGTCCTTGTTTGAAAGGTTAAATCTGAACTAAGACCACCTAAAAAGTGAAAAGCCTATTGAGCTATTATGTATTCTTTATATTAATAAAAAGGCCACCACAGAAGCCATTCTAACGGTCAGTTTAGTTTAAATGGCAGTCATTTTGTGCAACAATTTAAGTTTATTTATCAAATGTTTTAATAGGAATTAATACTTGAAAACAAGAGGTAACTCTCAATGTATGTCCTGGGTACAGAGTTATGATAATACATGGTTACATTAAATGAACAGGGTTATACATTATACTGTATACAAGACATTGCATGCACAGTTAAAGATAATATATGTTTTAGGCGTATGTAACAGTTACAGACCGGATTAAAATGTGAGACAGATTTAGTTTTGAAAGAACTTAGACTGGTGGTGGCTGTGAGAGTCTCAGGTAGATTGTTACGGTTGTGGGGTGTTAAGAAGTTCTTCTTCAGTGACTACACAGCTGCCCTGTAAGGGACTTGAGGAAGACGCTGCATCAGCTAATAACTAAACCAGGGGTGGCCAATTCTAGTCATCAATGGCCGCCAACAGGTTAGGTTTCCAGGATATCCCTGCTTCAACACAGGTTGCTCAGTCGTTAACAAAGCCACTGACAGCTACCGGTGCTGAAGCAGGGGATATCCAGAAAACCTGACCTGTTGGTGGCCATAGAGGACTAGAATTGGCCACCCCTGAAGTAAACCGACTACCAGGGAAGAAATATAGCCAAGTCAAATTGAATCTTCCGATCAGCTCCTTATGACTTTGGTCAAGTCACCATCCCAGTCGCCAAAATGAAACACATAGCTAGGGCTGAATTTGTCGAGAGTAAAATCACAGGTTTTTCACAATTTGTAAAGGGAAAAAAAACACATTCAACTCTTTTTAATAAGTTCTAAAAGGTCAGTAACTTGTACCTGAAAGTTACAAGCAGTACTTCTACCCTACAGTGCTGTATAGGAAAAATAAATTCTTATTACAATCTGTATTGGATTTGATTATTCATGACCAGGAGTAAACGTTATTATGGCATTACACAATATTTACACGTAAAACAAATTATTAACCGTACCATCCAGAGATACTAACAAGATTTGTAGAAAAGGGAACATAAATAGATCTATTTCATAGGTCACATAATTAAATCTGATAGCTAGTGCTTAGAGAATTATTGCATCAATTTACAATAAAATAGAAAGCCAATAAAACCTCTGCACTAGCAGCATTGTATGATTTGTGTCGGTTTTAGTCATCACTGCTCCATTGCAAGTTTCAGGTTGAAGCCGGCAGAAGGCTCTAGCAGCAACAAAGGCAGATTTATTTTGGAAAGGCTTTATAATGTCCTGTGACCCAAGGGGTACACAATTCAATAACAATAGCAAAATCTTAATAGAGGCAGAGAAACAGATATTAGATTTGTTTATGAAACAAAATTGCACTATGAATAAAGTATCTAGTGTCCACTTTTTGATCTTTTAGGATTTGACGCCATTCTTCCTTTATTAGAATGAACCTTTGTGCATATATTGTAGTTTTAGACACACCTAACAGTTCATACAAAGCTCCATTTCCTAAGACTTAGAAATACATTTTCTGAACAAGTTGAATCAGGCTGAAAACGTATTTTTTTTGGTTATAGTGTCAGTCTCAAAATAGGAACAGTTACCTTCACTAATACATCACCACAGCCTTACGCAATGAGCCTAACAATTGAGAAAGTCTTTCTCTTCATGTTGAAAATAGTCACCAGCATCATCAACATAAGCTTAAAAAAAGGACACACTGCACACAAATAAAACACAACAAATAAGGACACACTGCACACACAAAAATACAACAACAACAAAACATTAGATTGCAAAAAAAAAACAACTTGTAGAGGTGGAACACACAAACTGCCATTGCACAAAAAGGTGGAGTTTGTTTTCAATAAACAATAGGTACAGAACATACAGTCCAAATTCAGATGTGATCACACCTGCTTAGTGGTCCCAAGAACTGTAGGCACATGAGAAAGGGGTTACATTTACCTTGCAAGCAGGGTGCATAGAACAAGCATGGTCGCTTTCTCACCCCTCAGCAAGACTTCAGGCCTTTCTCCAAACAGAGCACAAGAGAATGTGAAAAGCCTGACTCAAAAGGGCTGCAGCCTAATTACCAGGGCTGCTAGGCAGTTGTGCTCTGATTCCTCAGGGGCTCTGGCAAGCAGAAAAGTAAGGCCTGACTCACGGCTATTAGCCTGTGTAGCGCACTTTCCCCTACCCCCTGGGAGATAAGGCATCTACGGTGTGTGTGTGTGTTACCTGGGGCTCACAGGAGACCTGAGCCTCCGCCGCTGCGAGCCTGGGGTGTACCTGGTTTGATAGGTGACAGCGCCTCCACTTGCGCGGGATCCTATCTAGGTGGGATAACCCAGTGCAGGAACAAATAATAATAGCATGCAGATTATAATGATAACCTTTACTATAACACATAGATAAGCAACAGATAATGGAAATAGTAACGCTACTGGTTACAGCTATATCTTCACCACGCAGTGCCTTATCCCTCCACCGTGTAACCCACACCGAGTCCACAGTACCTGATGAGGCCCTTGGGCACTTTACCAAATAAGTGTCCCCAAATTAAAGCCCACCACCCCTAAGGCTGCGTCTATAGTATTTAAATGGAGCGGAACGGAGGGGAGGCGCGCGCACGCTGCGCGTTCACATCTATGGTCCTCTTTGAGGATGTCTATAGATGGCGCCAGCACGCACGTCAGACAGAGCTGGCAAAGGTGCGAAATTGAAAGCGACAGAGACAAGTGATTTTTTGCGCGATGGCATGATCACATGACCTGTCTTCTCCAATCAAAGTGAAGTTACATTTTCAAAGTGACGCCATTTTTCTTTTTTGTATGCTGGTGGTAAACACACACAACGCAAACAACACACACAAAATTAAAGTTAATTTCCAGACCGGGGGAAAGTGAACTTGTCTGCACAGTGCTTCAGATGCTGCATCTGAAAAAATGCTGGTGGATCGGGTTGTGAGGTAGGGAAGTGACGTCCGCGCCGGAACGTCATTGCCATGTCTCCAAATATTCATTGCCATGCCCCCAAATCACGTCCGCTGCATACCCTGCAAAGCCATAAAAAAGCTCAGGCTTCAGCAAGAGTATTGCAGCGTGTGTGCGCCTCCCCTCCGTCTGAAATACTACAGACGCAGCCCTAGGCGTGATCAGCGCCGTCACTGTTGTGGTGCACTTGATGAAAGGTACCCGCTGGGTGTTTCCACACCCGGGCGCGCTGATGGAAAGATTATGTGATATCCTCCGTGACGATTCCGCCTCCGTGTGGGATGGCTCCCGCGTGGAGTGATCCACCGTGACGATAGTCTCTGTCTCAGCAACAGTAGCCTGGTCCCAGACCACAAGTATCAGGGTCGCGCAGTATAGCAGCTGTGTCCCTGAATTATTAAATAGCTAATGGGGCAGGGTCCCTACCTAAGGGCCTGTCCCTGTACCAGCCACAATCTATTAACGTGAGTCGGGGCCTAGCTGGGGCCTACGGGGAATCTGGCCTAGTGCAGAGGGTCACAGACCCCTGCATGAACACCTCTTACCCCTATCCTGTCCCAGCACCGACTGACTAATGTGGTCCCTGTCTGTAGTATCTATATCCTGTCAGCAGGGATTCTAGCAACCCTATGGCTCTCTGATGGCATGTGACCCCCTCCGAGGCTCATGGAACATGTAGTCCCCACTCAGAGCCTCTCCCTATTGGTAGCTGCTTCGTGCGCATGCGCGAGTTGTGTAATGGCCGCCGCAACTCTAGACCCTTACTGCGCATGCGCGAACCGCGTGCCAACCACAACATGGCCGCCAGACTGTTCTGCGCATGCGCGAGCCTCCGGCACATGCTCAATCATAACAAACATGAGGCACCCTGCCGAGGGAGCCGCCTGCAAGCCCGTCGCCACCCGATACAGCCCCCCACAGCAGTGGAGGTAAGGAGGGGAAACAGAGAACCGGGAGCCATGGGGGACCTGGCTACACCTGTATTCCTGGGCATACAAAAGTGAAAACGCCTTAAAAATAAATAATAAACATTTTAAGCGGTATTGCGAGCTACCCCCCCATTTCACACCTCACGAGCCCCCTTTCTTCCCCCCCCCCCTCTTCCCATGTATTTCTCTCCCTTCCGTCTCACCCCCTCACTCTCCCGCCTCGCATGTATTTCTCTCCCCTGCGTCTCACTCTTACTCCCTCTTTTCCCCACTCACCCCCTCTCTCCTTTCCCTCCGTCAAGTCAATTACCCCACGCTCACTCCTTCCTCCCCCCTCACACAATTCCTCCACAAGATACATATTAAAAACTTCCCACCTCCAATGCAAAAAAACTTCCCACCCCCAAATACATACAAAAAATCCACCCCCCAAAATATATACAACCTCCCCCACCCCCCCAAACGCATACAAAAAAACACCTACACAATACATATAAAAAAATACATATAACCCCCCCATTCATACACACACACACACACACACACACACACACACACACACACACACACACACACACACACACACACACACATATACGCACACACACACATCAACACCCTCCCCAATACATATAAAAAATACCCCAATCCATATAAAGATACCCCCAAGCCCCCCAATAAATATAAAATTCCTCCAAGCTCCCCAATACATATAACAATTCCCCCAAGCCCTCAATACATAGAGAAATTCCTCCAAGCCCCTCAATACATAGAAAGATTCCCCAAACCCGCCCAATACATAGAGAAATTCCTCCAAGCCCCTCAATACATAGAAAAATTTCCCCAGTACATAAAAATTCCCCCAAGCCCTCCCAATACATATAAAAATAGCCCCAAGCCCAGCAATACATATAAAAATGCCAAGCAATACATATACAAATACCCCCAATACATATAAAAAAACCCGCAAGCCCCCCAATACATAACAATTCCCCTACCCCCCTAATACATATAACAATACCCTCAAGCCTCCCAATACATATACAAATACCCCCAATACATATAAAAATACAGACTTACCTTGGGTCATGCCAGGCCCGGTGTCTGCGACGGTACGCTGGCTGGGGGGCCCCGGCTGGCCAGTAGGCCGGCGCTGCACATTTCCCCCGACCTCTGGCCAGGCCCTGCTGCCGGTCGCGGCCGAGCTTCCACTGCCAGCGCGCGACGGGGCTCGCTGACGTCAGCGTGCCGAAAGTAAGCTTGACCTAGCTTCTGGCGCACTGTGCGCTGACATCGGCGGCATGGGGCAGAGAAAGGAGGAAGCTTATAGGCAGCTGAGAGTCGGGGCCCGGCCGCAACCGGCAGCAGGGCCTGGCCAGAGGTCGGGGGAAATGTGCAGCCCGGGACACCAACCACGGCACACCCCCCCCGCCTGTTGGCGGCCCTGCCCATAGGAGGGAGAAGACAGTCGCAGGTGTCCCGCAAGAGCAGAACTACCCACACCAGATATGGAGGAGGTAAGCAGGCAAAACAACTGGCTTAGAATTAAAGCACAATAATATTTATGAACTCACTTTTAAATTCCTCACGATCCGCTGCAACGACTCCCGCCATGCGCGCTCCCAGGCTTGAATAGATAAAGGGAGATATCCAAATAGAAATAGCCGGTGCACAGGCAAAGTAGCAAAGCTAGGACGTGGAGATCAAAAAGTTATTTATTGATTAAAAAACTTAAAGTAGTAGTGCTGGTAATCCTCTACCAGTTATGTTTTTGAATCAAAAAATAACTTTTTGATCACCACGTCCTAGCTTTGCTATTTTGGCTGTGCACCGGCTATTTCTATTGGGATCTTTCCCTTATATTCACTTAATGAGCATATACATTTATGGTAGAGGTACAAACACACACACAATGGGCTTTAGATAACAGGTTTCCTGCTTATCCCACTGTTATTTCTAGCAGCAAAACACCATCTACTACATCCTTTTTTTAGTATTGAAGCAGGGGGTTTCCGGAGCTGAACCTCATTCATTTCAGCCCCGGGGCCGGGTCCCCTGCTTCCAGAGATATCTCCAAGGTTCTGGTCATGCAGGCCAATAGGAAGCTGAACCGGATGATGTCACAGCTGTGACCACCTCCCATGTAACTCAAATAGGTCCCCCACCCCAAAGACGGGCACAAGTGGGGCCCCCATCCCCAGTGTAAACTCAAGTGGGGACCCCACCCCAGTGCGAGACTCAGGTGGGGGCCCCCACACCAATGCAAACTCAAGGGGGGCCCCACCCTTGGTTGGGGCTCAAGTGAAGCCCCCTTCCCCTGTGTAAAGTCAAGTGGGACCGTCCACACCAGTATAACTCAAGTGGGGCCCCCACCCCAGTGCAACTCAAGTGTGGTTCCCCCACCCCAGCGGGGGCCCAAGTGGAGTAAGGGGAGGAGCGCAGGTGCTGAGACCCTTCACTTACCCCCGGATGCGTCCCTGCAACCTCCACTGCTACCACCACCGGCCGCTGGTGCTCCTTCCTCCACTGCGTGCGATTTCCCCCTGCAGCCTCTCCACACCTCCTTGCCCAGCTCACAGGCTTTGGGGAACATTTACCTTGCACTTTGACAGCCTTATTTTAACAGCAGGAGTGTTTTTCTGCAAAATACCTTGTTGCCCATAGGGCAACACACCCATTGCCCTCACACAGGCTTGATACTTTAGAGCTGGATCTACCTTATTGGGACTACACCCATTTTAGACTTGTTTATTACACTTGAGGGAGGTTTATTTTGAGGGTCTCAAGGGAAATACTACAGACCCACCTGGTCTGTGGGAAAGGGGCAGAATAAGGGTCTCACCCCCCGAAACGTTGCCCCCTTGTTTTTCTCTGCACTTTTCTCCCTTGTTTTTCCCCCCTCCTTTCCTCTCCCCCTCCCTACCCTCTTATGGTGTAGCATTTCTTTGCTGCACGTGTTGTTCTTATTTGCACTCTTCATTGCACTTTTTACTATTTTTATCCTTCTTCTTTTGTATACAATATGTTTCTTGTGTTCACTGTATATCTCTGTTTTTTGCTAAATTGTTACTAGCCAGTATCTTATTTACTGTGTACACATACTGATTCTGTATATTCATTTTGCATTTGTCAGTGTCCTTTATTATGACTTCAGAACACAGTAAAACATTTTTTGGCATACCCAGGTGACATTCATTCTTGATCTGACCTTTGAGTGCTTGGAACCTAGTTGGAGTTTAGTGGGGTTATTTTTGAGTGTTTAGGGTCTCTTGTTACCATTGCACAACTTCCATCTCATTGTGTAGATTTGCTTCTGATTAGAGTGCTGCCTATTCTCTCTATTTTTTTTTTAAATGAAATAAGTGATGCTTTAGGCTCTGAATGAACTGTTGCGTGCTTTGTAGAGAGTATTTACATTTTCGGACATGTTACTACAACAGATTTTTGCGTGTTAAGTGCATAGTTTTTTCTATAAAAAAACAGGGACCTGAGACATAGGGTGACCAGGCGTTCCGGTTTCACCGGGACAGTCCCGTTTTTTTCTGGGCTGCCTTGGTTGCTGGTCTCTCCTGGAAATGTCCCGGTTTTTGCCCCTGGTCCTGTGCGCAATTCTTCGGCGGCGGTGCGCAGGGGCGGCGTGAGGAGGATACGGCAGCCGGTGAGTATTTTTTTCAATAGTAGAATGCCGGGGGGCGTGGCTTTAGAGTAGAAGCAGGGGATTGGTTGGAGGTCAGAGGATGCCGAGGGCAGGGCATTGTACCGGGGGCGGATGTAGTGAGCTGAACTGTTTTGCAGTGTGTGTGTGTGTGTGTGTGTCTCTCCTTGTCTCCTGTCTGTCTGTGTGTGTCCTGTCTGTCTCTCTGTGTGTGTGTCCTGTCTGTCTCTCTGTGTGTGTGTGTGTGTGTGTGTGTGTCCTGTCTGTCTCTGTGTGTGTGTCCTGTCTGTCTGTCCTGTGTGTGTCCTGTCTGTCTGTCTTGTGTGTGTGTCCTGTCTGTCTGTGTATGCCCTGTCTGTCTGTGTATCATATGAGGAGGGGAGAGGGAGGTATGAGGAGGGGGAGATACAGTATGGGGAGAGGAGGGGGAGATATGGGGAGGGGGAGATATGAGGAGGGGAAGATATGAGGAGTGGAGGGGGAGGTATGAGGAGTGGGAGATACAGTATGAGGAGAGGAGGGGGAGATATGAGGAGGGGAAGGTATGAGAAGGGAAAGGTATGAGGAGGAGAGGGGAAGGTGTGAAGAGGGGAGGGGAAGGTGTGAGGAGGGGAAGGTGTGAGGAGGGGAGGGGAAGGTGTGAGGAGGGTAAGGTATGAGGAGGGGAAGGTATGAGGAGGGGAGGGGAAGGTGTGAGGAGGTGAGGAGGGGGAGATATTAGGAGATGAGGAGGGGGATATATGAGGAGGGGCAGGTATGAGGAGGGGAGGGGAAGGTATGAGGAGGGATGGGGGAGATATTAGGAGATGTAGAGGAGGAGATATGAGGTGGGGAAGGTATGAGGAGGGGAGGGGAAGGTACTGCACCGACACACTTTATTCGAGCAAATACCCAGTTTGTACCTGGCAGATACCTGGAGTGCGCCGCTCCTCACCTCTGACAAGCCCCGTTGCGTTTGCCTTCCCAGCCTGGGTTCATGCCTGGCTGACGGGCGGCTGATCTGTTAAATGATAATGATTAGGATTTAATAGGCTGCAATGCTTCGCGTGTCTACCAGATGGCATAAATTCATGAATTGTAATGCAGTATATATATATATATATATACTGTGCAGTATTGCAGCCAGCGGGAATAAAATGCTTCAATCCCTGCCTGGAAAATACCTCAATGCACTGGGGCAGAAAACAGTCACAAACCTCAATACACCCGGGTATACCCGAATTCGTGGGACTAGCCGAGCTCGAATAAAGTGTGTCGCCAGTGTATGAGGAGGGGAGGGGGCAATATTAGGAGATGAGGAGGGGGAGATATGAGGAGGGGAGGGGAATTTATGGGGAGAGGGATATATGAGGGGAGGGGGAGGTATGAGGAGGAGAGGGGGAGATATGAGATGAGGGGAAGATAAGGGGAGGGGAAGGTATGGAGAGGGAAGGGGAAGATATTAGGAGATGAGGAGGGGGAGACCTAAGGCACAATCTGGAACTTGCCAAGCTCCAGAGGGCATCACCAGCACTAATCAACAGAGAGTCCAGCCATTCCAAACTCCGTATGGAGCATTTCCAAGCCTGGGAAAAGATGGGGACCTGGACACTTTTCTGCATGGTTTAGAAAAAGGCTGCTGGCAACATCAGCTGCCACGTGATCAGTGGGCAACATATTGTGACCGCAGCCTTCTCAGGGGCACCACAGGGTCACCAAGAAACTGCAGACAGGTTCGATGAGTATCAAGGAAATGTTTATTGAGTATACTGAATGATCAGACAGGAGGGTCAGCTAGCGACTGCTAGGGGAGGGCCCAAGCAGCCTTTTTATACACATTTGATTTATTTTTCTAACATAAGTTGCTAGGTAGAATTCAAAATCTCCTCCCTATTCTAAACCAATCATTTAAAGGTCACTACAGCATTTGAAAATTGCTTAGTAGAAATAACAAAATATAATAATTATCCAATCATCGTATGATAATTGGAGAATGGTACTTCTGGGCGTTGAGCCAAGAAGGTCTTATATGGTCTTATATGAACAACGCTCGCAAAGACACATTTCTTACACACACAGATAATAAATTCTAAAACACAACCTGAAATCTCTTTCTCTATTTCTCTTAACTTCTTAAATGCTGAGTAAATATTGGTTTATTACTTATGTTAGCGTTACAAACAAAAAGGTATTACAATCTAAAAATACTGCATATGCTTTATTTGAATATTGGTTAGCATAAAATACTTCCCTCCCATATATTTGTTTTTGCCACAGCTAAGTTTTAATTTCTCTAGAAAGCACCTGGTATTTTGAAATAGTCTCAGATCAAACCTTGCCCACTCATACCTCCTTTGATACAGACTTCAAAGTACTGATAAATTGTATAATTATATTTCTGGGCGTAGAGCCACAAGCACAGCCTTGGAACTGTTATTGTCAGCGAAAACTCTTTACCCACAAACATATCACACGTACCTGTACACATAAATCAGACCAGACAAAATGGAGAACAGACAAAATGGACGACCAGTAACCCCAGACCCAGACCCTCTTTCTTCGGTATAACCCTCCTGTCCAAAATTATTTCACAGTTTCCCCTTTTTATACTTGAAACAAGAGTTCTCAGGTATAACCCAAAATTAGTTGGTAATATTGCTTAGTGTAACGATCGTGCTTTCCACAAACTGGTACCGGACCGTGGGGCTGAGGTAGGGATGTACAGTATATGCACCGACCTTAGGCCACGGAGTCAGGTCCGGAGTGCGGATTCCATGGTCAGACATAGCCGGTTCAGGGTTGGAGAAAGCAGCGTTAACGTTATCCAGGCTGGGGTCAAGGCAGGCGGCATAGGAGCGATGGTCGCGGTCACAAGCTAGGGTCGTCATCAGGAAATCTTCAGCAGGACGCTTCAGCAAGGAAAGCAGGAACTTCAGCGGAGCAGCTTCACCGTAGGAAAAGGGCCCCTGTAAGGAGGACAGGGGTAGGACAGCATGAAGGCCTCTGCAAGGGAAATATGCAGCAGGCCACAGGAACTAGAAGCTTAGCACTGGAAAAACCAGTGCTTCACACAGGAACAGAATGGCCAGACAGGCGTGCTTGTAGCAAGCACCATTACATCCAAACAGACTTGGATTATGCTTAGCCACTTCCTGGGGGGGAAGGGCTAACCCTAAATTGCATGGGCAGCCAATAGGGACAGAGCTGCATAGCAAGCAGCATGAAGGAGACTGCAGAGTGAGTCCAGAACAAGTGGTTCCTGATTGCAGCAGCAAGGAGGGGTTGTCTGGAAACTCCACAGCTATGCAAGGATGAGTTCCAGCCAAAATCCAGGAGCGGATTCCTCACAGTACCCCCCCCCCCCCTTCAGGCGAGAACTCCGGGCGAGCCATATCAGGATCACTCAGGGATCTGGGTGACATGGAATTGTTCCTAAACCCTCTGGGCATAGTGGTAGATCTGCGGTGAGGGCGTTTGTCAGCGAGTGCTTTCTTCAAAAGGAAAAGCAGTGGTGCTGCAATCAATAGGTCTGCACCCCTAGGTAGGTGAGGTTTAGAGAACATCAGGTCCGAAATCTGGGCATCCGCAGAGGACGCAGTAGGCACCAAACAGCAATTGGAGACAAGCATGCCTGTGCCCACGGTGGGAGCACAAGAAGCAGGGACGGACACCACAGGCAAGGCAAGAAAGTCCAAAAGGAGTGCTACAGTCTTAGAAGATGGCACCAAGAAATCCGGAGAGGGCACATCAGGCGCTACACAGGGAGCAATGGGTAGTGAATTTGACTTGGGGGTGGAAGTCCCAGACTCTATGGCTTCAAGAGATATTGTAGAAGAATCAGTGCAGAATAAATTTGTTTTGAACACAGGGTCCTTTGATGCAATAACAGGAATTTGGCACTTTGCAGGGAACAGAGAAAAAGGAAACTTTGACTTAGAAACTTGATTCTGAGATGCAGTAACAGGGGACTGAAACCTTGCAAAGGAGGAGTCAGAGACAGATAGGCTGGTCTCTGAAGTGGTAAATTGAGAAGTAGCATGGGCTAAAGCAGACACTGCATGAGAGTCAGAAAAAGGAGAGTTTGACTTTGAAACTGGAGGCATAGTAAGTTCATCTTTTGGCTCTAGGAATGTAACATTGGATTGAGGATTGAAAGAATACACAAAGGGCGCCCCAAAGGGTTTACTAGCAAGGGTTAAAGCAGTCACAGCTTTAGAGTCAGAGGAAGGGGAACTTGAGTTTGAAACAGGGGACTTGAAAAATTCCTCCTTTGATTTCTGACATGCAACATCAGCTTGGGGATCCCAAGAAAATCGGGGTACCCCAAGGGGTCTTGTAGCAGGACATGAAGTGCAGAGGGGCTGCCTCATAGTAGAGAGGGAGTCCAGGGACTGATCATTCTTTTTTATGAGCCGGTCCAAGGTTAGGGAGAATCTTTCAGACTGGGCCAGTATTCCAGACAGGGATAGGTTTTTAGACCAGGATTGGCTTAAACCCACCTCAGCGGGGTCCGAGTTTGTGGGGCTAAGCATACTGTAACGATCGTGCTTTCCACAAACTGGTACCGGGTCACGGGGCTGAGGTGGGGATGTATATGCACCGACCTTAGGCCACGGAGTCAGGTCCGGAGTGCGGATTCCGTGGTCAGACATAGCCGGTTCAGGGTTGGAGAAAGCAGCGTTAATGTTATTCAGGCTGGGGTCAAGGCAGGCGGCATAGGAGCGATGGTCGCAGTCACAAGCTAGGGTCGTCATCAGGAAATCTTCAGCAGGACGCTTCAGCAAGGAAAGCAGGAACTTCAGCGTAGCAGCTTCAGCATAGGAAAAGGGCCCCTGTAAAGAGGACAGGGTAGGGTGACCACTTGTACCGGTTTTGCCGGGACAGTCCCGTTTTTTTCATTACTGTCCCGGTTGCCTGCCTGTCCCGGAAATGTCCCGGGTTTTGGCCTTTGTCCCGGTACTTAGATGTGATGTGGAGCGGGCGGCGGTGCGCTAGTCTGCGGCGGCGGCGGAGCTGCGCGAGGAGGATGCGGGACTCAGCTGGTGAGTTTTTTCACTTGTAGAATAGAATGCTGCCGGGGGGTTGGGCTTTAGGCATCCTTCAACCAATCCCCTGCGTGCCGGCCGGCATTCTACAAAGCCCTGCCCCGGCATACTCCTTCATAGTAGAATGCTAGGCTGCAGGGGATTGGGTGAGAATGCCGAGAGCCGGGGGCAGAGTATGAGCAGAGCACACCACACTACACTACCAGGGAGTAACGGTGCAGGAGATTGGTGGCCATTTGAGGAGGATGGGAGCAGCTCAGCAAGACGGCAGGGGATTGGACAGATGCCGGGTGGGATGGGCCGCAGTGATCCATGGGATGGCAGTGATGTCACTGACCTGTGACAGTGACTGCCACGAGGAGCACAGGAGAAGGTGTGTCAGACAGTCTGGAGCTGCTCAGAGGCAGAGCTGCTGCTGCACGTGTGACACAGTCTGTACAATAAGTACTGTAAGTGTAAGTAGCAACATATATATTTATAATAATGCACAACCATATTTCTGCTTTCCCCTGCTATTTATTTAGCACATTTTATATTATATAAACAAGCCCCAAGGTCAGGTCAGGAATGGCAATGAGGAATGTCCCATTAATGTCTTAATTTTTTATTTAATTTTAATTAATGTCAATAAATTATTTATATAATTTTCTGGGTGTGTGTCTCTGTCTGGGTGTGTCTCTGTCTGGGTGTGTGTCTCTGTGTGTGTGTGTGTGTGTCTCTCTCTCCCCCTCCCTGTCATCCTCTCTATACCTGTCACCTCTCCCTCTCTCTCCACCTCCCTGTTACCTCTCCCCCTCTCTCTCTCCCTCCCTGTCACCTCTCTCCCTTTCACCCCTCTCCCTCCCTGTCACCTCTCCCTCCCTCCCTGTCACCTCTCTCCCTCTCTCCCTCCCTCCCTCCCTCCCTCCCTGTCACCTCTCTCCCTCCCTCCCTGTCACCTCCCTCCCTGTCACCTCCCTCCCTATCATCTCCCTCCCTGTCACCTCTCTCCCTCCCTCCCTGTCACCTCTCGCACCCCCTCCCTCCGTCAGCTCCCTCCCTCCCTGTCACCTCCCTCCCCCCTTCCTGTCACCTCCCTACCTGCCTCCCCCCCTTTCACCTCCCTCCCTCCCTGTCACCTCTATCTCTCCCTCCCAGTCACCTCTATCTCTCCCTCCCTCCCAGTCACCTCTCTCCCTCCCTCCCAGTCACCTCTCTCCCTCCCTCCCAGTCACCTCTCTCCCTCCCTCCCTGTCACCTCTACCTCTCCCTCCCTCCCAGTCACCTCTATCTCTCCCTCCCAGTCACTTCTATCTCTCCCTCCCTCCCTGTCGCCTCTCTCCCTCCCTCCCTCCCTCCCTCCCTGTCACCTCTCTCCCTCCCTCCCTGTCACCTCCCTCCCTGTCACCTCCCTCCCTCCCTGTCACCTCTCTCCCTCCCTCCCTGTCACCTCCCCCCTCCCTACCTGCCTCCCTCCCTTTCACCTCCCTCCCTCCCTGTCACCTCTATCTCTCCCTCCCTGTCACCTCTATCTCTCCCTCCCTCCCAGTCACCTCTATCTCTTCCTCCCTCCCAGTCACCTCTATCTCTCCCTCCCTCCCAGTCACCTCTATCTCCCCCTCCCTCCCAGTCACCTCTATCTCTCCCTCCCAGTCACCTCTATCTCTCCTTCCTAGTCACCTCTCTCCCTCCCTCCCTCCCAGTCACCTCTCTCCCTCCCTCCCTCCCAGTCACCTCTCTCCCTCCCTCCCAGTCACCTCTCTCCCTCCCTCCCTCCCAGTCACCTCTCTCCCTCCCTCCCAGTCACCTCGCTCCCTCCCAGTCACCTCGCTCCCTCCCTGTCACCTCCCTCCCTCCCTGTCACCTCCCTCTCCCTCCCTCCCTGTCACCCCTCTCTCCCTCCCTCCCTCCCTGTCACCCCTCTCTCCCTCCCTCCCTCCGTCACCTCTCTCCCTCCCTACCTGTCACCTCTCTCCCTCCCTCCCTCCCCTCTCTCCCTCCCTCCCTGTCATCCCTCTCTCCCTCCCTCCCTCCCAGTCACCCCTCTCTCCCTCCCTCCCTCCGTCACCTCTCCCTCCCTCCCTGTCACCTCTCTCCCTCCCTGTCACCTCTCTCTCCCTTCCTCCCTCCCTGTCACCTCTCTCTCTCCCTCCCTCCCTCCCTGTCACCTCCCTCCCTCCCTGTCACCTCCCTCCCTGTCACCTTCCTCCCTCCCTGTCACCTTCCTCCCTCCCTGTCACCTCCCTCCCTTTGGGGGGGGGGAGGGGGCGCATGATTTCTGTTGGCGGCAGTGATGGGGGAGAAGGTAGAGAGAGAATGGAAAGAGGTAGAATGAATAATACAGCATCAATGGTGACACTATTAGATAAATATCATTATAATATTCTTTTTTAGTAATGTTTTTTGTTGTATTAATAATTTTTTTTGTGTCCCGGTTTTTCATTTTCAAAATCTGGTCACCCTAGGACAGGGGTAGGACAGCATGAAAGCCTCTGCAAGGGAAATATACAGCAGGCCACAGGAACTACTGTAGTGCTAAAGTGCTTCACACAGGAACAGAATGGCAAGACAGGCGTGCTTGTAGCAAGCACCATTACATCCAAACAGACTTGGATTATGCTTAGCCACTTCCTGGGGGGAAGGGCTAACCCTAAATAGCATGGGCAGCCAATAGGGACAGAGCTGCATAGCAAGCAGCATGAAGGAGACTGCAGAGTGAGTCCAGAACAGGTGGTTCTTGATTGCAGCAGCAAGGAGGTGTTGTCTGGAAACTCCACAGCTATGCAAGGATAAGTTCCAGCCAAAACCCAGGAGCGGATTCCTCACACTTAGGGGGTCATGCACTAAGCTCCGATAGGTCACTTTTAGAGCGCAAAGTGCTCTTAGAACGTGATTTTTTGCTCAACCCGATGCACTAAGTAAGCAATGCAAAAATGCACTTTGCGCTCTAAAAATTACTTTTTTCAGGAATTTTTTCTAAGTCCAACTTTGCTCGTTCGCAACCCTGTTTGCGTTAAATTCTGCCCTTAAGCAGGATGCACTAAGCAACGCAACCTTAGCAAACGCAAAAGTTGCGTTGATCAGAACACGTCAGGTCAGAGTAGACGCAAAGAAATCTGGACTTAGAAAAAATTATTGCTTTTCATTTTTGCATGTGCAAAACCCATACAGCAGGTTGGCGGGTGTCCCCGGCTGACCCTGCGGGGGTCCCCGAGGGAGCCCGGGGGTCGTGCGGGTGTCCCCGGCTGACCCCGCAGGTGTCCGGGGGTCCCCGGCTAACCAAGCGGGGGTCCCCGTGGGAGTGCGGGGGTCCCTGCGGGAGTCCGGGGGTCCCCGCGGTACCAATATTGCACCTCCAAAAATAATAAACAATAATTATAACTTTATACACCCCCCTAACACATACAGTACAGTAATGGTCAAAATTACTATTATCCATATATGGATAATAATGCACTTGCCCATTTTAAATACATATAACATTCAATAAATACAGTAAAAACATATTACACTTACAGACACCCACGATGAAGGCCGTCTTCATCCTCATCTTCGTCCTGCCCATGCCCCTCCGGTGCTGGAAAACATGCACAACAATCACAATAGCCAATGTAATGTCCCCTAACCCCTTAATCACCATAGTGGTTATTAACCGCTACAGTCATTAAGGGGTTAACCCACCCTCACCCACCACTCGGGAGGCCTACATACCCTCCCCCACTAACCCCCCACCCCGTGAGGCCTAACTACCCTCACCCACTACCCACAAGGGAGGCCTACCCACATACCCTTGGGGCCAATACCCCCTCCCCCCACCCCCATTACCCACAATAAAAACAACACACAGCCCCACAATAAACATCATTCTATTTATTAAATACATTACCCACCCCCTGTGCCCCCCCATAAATAAATGATTTATCATTTTACATGCAGGGTTCATACCCCAGCCCTACGTGAGTCCCCGGTGGGCCTGACGGGTCACCTCACAGACCTACAGGTTACCAGCAACTTGTTTCATACAGGTTCTGGAGGCCTGTTGGTGGGTCCCGCCAGGCGCCATAGCCCCCAGGTGGTCTCCTCGGGTCACCGTGGGCCACAATTGGGTCCCCACGGTAGGCCCGCGGATGTCTGGGAGCCCCGGGTCAGACCCACAGGTGTCTGAAAGGCCTCGGGTGGTTCCCACAGGGGTCTGGCGACCCACGGGTCGGCACTACGGGTCCGCGGTGCCCCCACAGATGTGGGGCCACCGGTTCTTCCCCGCAGGTGTCCCCCATGGACCCACCAGCCTGGTACCCGTGAGATACCCGAGGATACCTCAGGTGGTCTCCAGAGGTCTCACACAGAACCAAGGAACAAACCCTGCATGTAAAAAAAATAAACCGGGTCTATACATTAAATACATACATGCACCCCCCCCCCCCCCCCAACACATACAGTACAATAATGTGCAAAATAACTATTATCCAGATATGGATAATATATTATTTGCCCATTATGAAACACCTAAAACATGCATAAATCAAAAGATGAATTTTTAATCTTAAAATCACCACATTGCATGTTAAAATAAATCCAGCATCAATTGTAAATATAAGCCAACAAATCAGCAGCTACACAAATGTATATGAAATATCACACAATTGCATTGAGTGTGTATATGATGCAATTAATCTGTGCATCATGTAACACTATGCAAAATATATGTAACAATAAAATACACTATGAACAATGTCCCCTAACCACCAATGCCATCATGAAAATCAAATAGAAACTAAGCAACATCAATACAATTAGCATCAATCAATTCATCCATTTCCTCAAACAATTACAATACAATACAAATCAATTATACAATTCCATATTCAATTCCTAAAGCCAAATCATTGCCAAAACAATTCTAATTTAAAGTAACCACCATCATTCTTATCTAACTACCATAAAGAAGCCATTACAATTAACCTGTAACTAAATACAATTTACATTATTCACAACAATGACAAAATAAAGCTGATAAATACATTAGCCATACATGAAAAGAACACAAACATTAGCAAAACAATCAGTTATTATCCCTGTATGTCTATCCATACAGATAGATAAACATACAAGGGCAATAATAGAGCACAATACAATGCATTTAAATACAAAAATCACATAGAATACACACATTCAGTGTCTGTGAATGTATCTATGTACATAGCTACATTCACGGGCATTAAATGGGACTGAAAAAATAAAAGACATGAATCAAATATCAAAAAAACCTGTAAAAGTAAAAATAATACACTTTTCTTTTGTTTACTCACCATTAGATGTCCACTCACCAAAATCCAAGCGACCCGGAAGCACAGGAACCAATCCACAGGTAAAACATAAAATAAAAAACCATTACAAATCCACGTCTGTGTCTTTTTCTTCTATTTGTAATCCTTCCCGTCTGTGTTGGGGTCTTCTTTTCTTCTTTGGGGTCTTTTCCGTCTTCTTCTGTCTTCTTCCATCTTCTAACGCCATGCCCTTCTTTTCTTCTTAGGAGGGGAGATGTTCCCTCCTCGGCGACTAGCTTCAAAATGAGGCGACATAGGCTTTTATAGGCCTATGACGTCACATTTTGGTCAAATGTTTCCCACGGTCCTGATTGGGCCGTGAAAAACATGTGATTTGGCCGAACAAAAAAAAAGTGACGTCATTTAAAGGCAATGAAAGCACAGCCAATCAGAATGGCTGTGCTTCAATTGCCTTTAAGATGACATCATGAAAAGAAACATGGCTGGCCTCACATGGTACAGTAGCCAATCAGAGCGTGGGAACTCCATCCCAACTCTGATTTGCTCTAGTAGACCATGTGACTGTCAGGATCGCCGCCAGGCTCCGCCCCCAGCACGCGTCACGCGGCTGTTCCTCTGGCATTCACAGACCACTATCTGTGCACACGCAGCTGCGCAATGCTTCATCCGCGGAGGCACGCTCCCGCAGTATCACCACGGCACCCACTCTGCGTCGCACTCCTCGTTCGCGCGCACGCCGAGCGCCAATGAACACTAGCAGAATCACCTGTGTTACACCAGCAGTCAATCCT
Organism: Ascaphus truei; assembly: GCF_040206685.1. NCBI lineage: Eukaryota > Metazoa > Chordata > Amphibia > Anura > Ascaphidae > Ascaphus > Ascaphus truei. The sequence continues at coordinate 89,362,633 of NC_134488.1, forward strand.
GCACTACCCTATTGGCTCGTGGCTTATGTGTGAGGTCATCATCTGCTAGTTCCTGATTGGTGCTTTCCCCTTTAAATGCCTTCCTGTTTCACTTTCACTTTGATGAACATATACATGGTTGTGCTGTGCTTGCTGCTTCTTGGATCTTGCCTGTTCCTGTGCCTTGCCTTACTCGTGTTGTGACCCCTGCTTGTACCTGGACCGGTCTCTTCTCTACCCCTGGACTTCGGCTTGTTATTGGACCCCCGCTCTCTCCTCTCCTCGATCACGGCTTCAGATAAACGAACATTCTTCTCTCTCCAACCCCAGATCACGGAAAGTACCACGACTTCCCCGAACTCTACTGCCCCGACCCAGCTCCACGACTCCGACTACGCATTCCGGACCTGGCTCTGTGGTTGTAGGGCGGCGGTTATATACATCCCCACCTCAGCCCCGCGGTCTAGTCCTGTTTGTGGTGAGCGCAGCGTGACATTATGTTCAGCCACACAAACATGGACCCCGCTGAGGTGGGTCAACGATTGGACAAATATGACGGGTGGTTTCAGAAAATCATTGGACCCTGTGCTCAAAGGGACAAACTGCTAGATCACCTTAAGCAAGAGCTAGCCGCCCTATCTGACAGGGTCAGGGTTCTTTCTGGCTCTACTATTAACCCCGCAGCATCTATACCTTTTTCCACTCCAGTGGCCCCGACTTTTGAACCACGATTACCTACCCCTAACCGCTATGCTTGTGATCCTTTGGGTTGTCGGGGATTCCTGAACCAATGTTCAATACAGTTCGAACTGCTTCCTTCTCATTTTTTCTCCCAACGCTCGAAAGTGGCATACATAGTTTCCCTTCTGACTGACGATGCCCTAGCCTGGGCCTCTCCGATCTGGGAGCTACGACCTGACCTGACCTCGATATCAATCTCTTCACCGCTGAGTTCCAGAGGGTCTTCGACACACCTGGTCGCAAGGTAAATGCGGCTTCTACCCTTCTCAACATTTCTCATGGGGACCGTATCGTGGCCCGCTATGCGCTGGAGTTCCGGACTGTGGCCTCTGAGACTGACTGGAATGAAGAGGCCCTGTCGGCAGCATTCTGGCAGGGGTTGTCCGAGCATCTCAAAGACAAGTTGGCGTCCCAGGATCGTCCCGGAGGACTTGAAGACCTGGTGGCTCTTTGCATCTGCATGGATCTGCGTCTTCAGGAGAGAAGAATGGAGAAGGGCAGACAACAACAAGGTATACAACCTTCTACCTGTTATCCAGTAGGATCCGTGCCTCCTGCAGCACCAACGCTAGATGAACCTAGGCAACTAAGAGGGACCAGGCTTTCGTTTGGTGAGAGGCAGCCCAGACGACGCGCAGGTCTATGCCTATACTGCGGGAACAATGGGCACCTACTGGCTACCTGCCCGCTGAGATCGGGGGAACTCCACAGCCCAGTAAGAGTCGGGAGGATCATGCTGGGCACCGCATCATTACCTCCCTTGCAACCTTCCATTAGGATCAACCTCCCCATCACCATATCCGGAGAGACCTTCCGAGTCGCGACACAGGGCTTTTTGGACTCCGGATCAGGGGGAACCTTTATTGACCAAGGATTTGCGGAGAGACACCGAATACCCTTGGTACTTAAGGACCGTCCTGTGGGTCTCGAAGCGATAGATGGCCGTCCGCTGCAACCCGCGTTCATCTCCCTTCAGACTGTACCCATCGAGATATTGACCGGGGAGTCTCACTCCGAGACTATACAATTGGACACCATCCATGCCCCCTCGGCAGACGTCATACTGGGGCTTCCGTGGCTGCAGACACACAACCCCCTAATCGACTGGACGGAGTCTTTGCCTATCCGCTGGAGCCCTCAATGTCAGAAGCATTGCTTACCCCCTTCAAAGGCTTTGGTGGGAGTATCTATACCTGATCCAGACAGAGTACAACTTCCAGTAGAATACGAAGACTTCCGGGATGTGTTCAACAAACAGTAAGCAGAGGAACTTCCACTGCATCGCCCGTATGACTGCCCCATCTATTTGCTGCCCGGTGCCATTCCGCCTAGAGGTTGCTCCTATCCACTGTCTCTGCCTGAGACTAAAGCTATGAAGGACTACATTCAGTAGAATCTTCAGAGGGGTTTTATTCAAAAATCTTCCTCACCTGCTGGCGCAGGCTTCTTTTTTGTAAAAAAGAAGGATGGCTCGCTCCGTCCTTATATCGACTATCGCGGCCTCAACAAGATTACCGTAAAGAATTGTTATCCTCTCCCGTTAATCTCCGAACTGTTCGTTAGGCTACAGGGCGCCAACATCTTTACCAAGTTGGAACTACGAGGGGCCTACAACTTGGTAAGGATTCGTCAAGGAGATGAGTGGAAAACGGCCTTCAATACTCACGATAGGCACTACGAGTACCTAGTGATGCCGTTTGGACTCTGCAACGCACCAGCCGTATTTCAAGACTTTGTTAATGAGATCTTCAGAGACCTGTTAGACCAACATGTAATCGTGTAGCTGGATGACATTTTGATCTACTCCAAAAACATTCAGGAACATCCAGTACATGTTAAACAAGTTCTTCAAAGGCTACGGGAGAATAAGCTCTTTGCCAAACTGGAGAAATGCCACTTTCACCAGTCTTCAACCTCCTTCCCGGTTACATTATTTCGGACACGGACTCGCCATGGATCCTGTGACGGGGAGGAAAGGGTTAATACATGATTTGCCATGCATTACTGTTGTTGCCCTGTCCCCGCCATTTTTATTCCCCATGTGTAGGCCATTCCCTGTCTGCGAGGGTAAAAGACAAGATGCATTGCTTGCCATACCCTCTAACCAACACATGATAGAAGATCTTAAATGTAAGGCAGGAGGTATTTTTTTGTAAGTCTAAGCAGGAATTACTTGGACATCCAGCTGTGATATGGGTGAATGAGCTTCGGTATTTTTTTGACCAAGCCTGAAAGGGTTGTAATTATTTTTATGATGGAGCCTCAAAAGTCTCCCACAGATTTAGAGTCCCCCTGTCTAAAAGAGTGTCAATTATGACAATACCCAGAGGCCCATAATGTATACAATACTGGCATACTGATGCACAGCAGATGTCAGGCTAGTGATACCTCTAAGTCAGAGACCAGACACAGTGGCCCCAAGAAATGGGTGTAGCCCAGGTATGCTAAGTGGCATGGGCGTCAACCTGACCCATGCGCCCTGCCCACCGAACAGCCCTTTTGACCGGTCTTATTAACTGTGGGTCACTTGGTTATTCGTGGGTTTTTTTTGTTCCCACGAGGGGATTGGATCCACATGTTAAAGATAGCTTTGGCCAGTCTATAACTGTGGCTTCCCAGGTATTTCCCAGTGTGATTCCTGAATTTTAATCCATGATGTAAAGATGCAAGACTTTGTTCCAGTACAGCAGCAACCAGTCCAGGAGTGAAGGGGTTAACAACCACATAACCACAGGACTTTTAAAACCAAGGCTGCATTTCTTGCACTGGCAAGCAAAGGACCATTTCTTTCGTTCCAAGGACCATTTATTTCGTTTCCTGATCCCAGTGAGTGTTTTAAGTGTATTCTGCAGATGTCGTGTGTTTGTCTATTACTGAAATAAATCACAATTTATTTTGCAACTTGTTCTGTTCAATCAAGTACCCAGAAATATAAATGTGTTGATAAAAGTTGATGTCATCGTCACAGATTCTGACAAGGTCAAAGCAGTTACGGACTGGCCGTGTCCATTATCTCTTAAAGCCGTCCAAAGATTTCTTGGGTTCGCAAATTACTATCGGCGCTTTATTCAAAACTTCTCCTCTATAGTGGCACCTATTACGGCTTTAACACAAAAAGGGGCGGATCCAACCCATTGGTATCCCGAAGCCACCAGAGCGTTTGAAAAATTAAAGAAAGCCTTTTCTTCTGCTCCCATCTTGGTACACCCAGATCCAGAGTTACCTTTCACGCTGGAAGTGGACGGCTCCGACGTAGGAGTTGGGGCAATACTGTCTCAGAGAAAAAACCTGCAGGCCCGCCTGCATCCATGTGCGTTTTTTTCCAAAAAAAATTCTTCTGCGGAGAGAAACTATGATGTAGGAAACCGCGAACTCCTCGCAATAAAGATGGCCTTGGAAGAATGGCGACACCTTCTCGAGGGTACAGAGACTCCGGTCACTATCCTGACTGACCACAAGAATCTACTCTACATTGAGGGGGTGTGTCGCTTGGGGTCACGTCAGGCATGGTGGTCCCTATTTTTCACCCGTTTTAACTTTCTTTTATCATATATTCCTGGTTCCAAAAACGTAAAAGCTGATGCACTATCCAGACAATTCCTGGTCGAGGACAGAGCAGAGGATCGTCAACAGACTATACTTCCTCCCGCATGTATTTTGTCTGCCAACACCTTTGACACCTTACCACACATTACCAGGGCTCAACGTAACATCCCTTTAGGCCTCAAGGTTCCAGAAGGACGCCTTTTCACTCCCACGAACTTCCATAGGAAAGTGATGGAATGGGGTCATGCTTCCAGGACCGCTGGTCATCCTGGCACCAGGAGAACAATCGACTTGTTGAAACGCACCTTCTGGTGGCCAGGCATGCGCAAAGACATAAAAAAAATTGTGGCTTCGTGTCCCATATGTGCTCAGAATAAAACGCCTCGCAATAGGCTGGCAGGCCTTCTTCAACCACTACCAATTCCAGATCGTCCATGGACACATCTCTCCATGGATTTTATCGTGGAGTTACCCAGCTCTAAAGAGATAAACACCATACTGGTGGTCGTGGATCGCTTTTCTAAACAGGCGCATTTCATCCCACTCTCAGAGGTCTTCGTCAAGGAGATTTTCAGACTCCACAAGTCATAGTCTCAGACCGAGGCTCGCAATTTATCTCCAGATTCTGGAGAGCCTTCTGCCAACATCTGGGCATTTCACTTCATTTCTCCTCTGGGTACCATCCACAAACGAATGGACAAACGGAAAGGACTAATCAGTTTTTAGAACAATTCATTCGCTGTTTTGTCTCGGATTCACAGGACAATTGGTCTAATCTCCTCCACATAATAATCTTAGAAATGAGTCCACTCAACAATCCCCTTTTTTCACGAATTATGGATTTCATCCCTCGGCCGTTCCTTCCACAGTCTCTAGTTCGGGAGTTCCCGCCGCCGAGGACAGAATCCAGTGCCTCCAGGATTCTTGGGAGAAGATTCAGGGGAACCTGAGACAAGCCATCAATATGCAGAAGAAACAAGCCGATCGTCACCGTCGGGAGGTTCCATCTTTTACTCCAGAACAAAAGGTCTGGCTTTCTACGAAGAATATTCGTCTCAAGGTTTCTTCACCCAAATTGGTACCCAGATTCATTGGCCCATTCGTCATTACGGAGAGGGTCAATCCTGTCACCTACCGCTTAAATTGCAGGCAACCATGAAGATTCCTTCCGCTTTTCATATTTCACTTTTGAAACCTTTTATCCAGGATCCCCAATCATCCATTCGAGACTTGCCACCTCAGCCTGTTCTTGTGGAGGGTCAACAGGAGTTAGAGGTGCAGACAATCCTCGACTCCAGAGTATCACAGGGGAAACTGCAATACCTCGTTCATTAGAGGGGTTTTGGTCCAGAGGAACGTGAATGGATCCCTCGGGAACAGGTACACGCTTCCAGATTGGTCAGGGCTTTTCATCACAAATACCCTTTGAAGCCTGCCCTGGGTCGTCCGGAAGTCTCCCTTGAAGGGGGGGGTACTATCAGGATCGCCGCCAGGCTCCGCCCCCAGCACACGTCACGCAGCTGTTCCTCTGGCATTCACAGACCACTATCTGTGCGCACGCAGCTGCGCAATGCTTCATCCGCAGAGGCGCGCTCCCGCAGTATTACCACGGCACCCACTCTGCGTCGCACTCCTCGTACGCGTGCACACCGCGCGCCAACGAACACTAGCAGCTTCACCTCTGTTACACCAGCAGCCAATCCTGCACTACCCTATCGGCTCGTGGCTTATGTGTGAGGTCATCATCTGCTAGTTCCTGATTGGTGCTTTCCCCTTTAAATGCCTTCCTGTTTCACTTTCACTTTGCTGAACATAAACACTGTTGTGCTGTGCTTGCTGCTTCTTGGATCTTGTCTGTTCCTGTGCCTTGCCTGACTCGTGTTGTGACCCCTGCTTGTACCTGGATCTGTCTCTTCTCTACCCCTGGACTTCGGCTTGTTATTGGACCCCCGCTCTCTCCTCTCCTCGATCACGGCTTCGGATAAACGACCATTATTCTCTCTCCAACCCCAGATCACGGGAAGTACCACGACTTCCCTGAACTCTCCTGCCCCGACACAGCTCCACGACTCCGACTACGCATTCCGGACCTGGCTCTGCGGTAATATACATCCCCACCTCAGCCCCGCGGTCTAGTCCTGTTTGTGGTGAGCGCAGCGTGACAGTGACAGAGGCTTGGGGGAGAACGGATGTGACGTCATTGAAAGCCTGTCACATGGTACTAGAGCCAATCAGAGTTGGGATGGAGTTCCCGTGCTCTGATTGGCTACTGTACCATGTGAGGCCGGCCATGTTTCTTTTCATGACATCATCTTAAAGGCAATTGAAGCACAGCCATTCTGATTGGCTGTGCTTTCATTGCCTTTAAATGACGTCATCATTTTTTTTTTGTTCGGCCAAATCACATGTTTTTCACGGCCCATTCAGGACCGTGGGAAACATTTGACCAAAATGTGACGTCATAGGCCTATAAAAGCCTATGTCGCCTCATTTTGAAGCTAGTCGCCGAGGAGGGAACATCTCCCCTCCTAAGAAGAAAAGAAGGGCGTGGCGTAAGAAGACGGAAGAAGACGAAGAAGACGGAGAAGACCCCAAAGAAGAAAAGAAGACCCCAACACAGACGGGAAGGATTACAAATAGAAGAAAAAGACACAGACGTGGATTTGTAATGGTTTTTTATTTTATGGTTTACCTGTGGATTGGTTCCTGTGCTTCCGGGTCGCTTGGATTTCGGTGAGTGGACATCTAATGGTGAGTAAACAAAAGAAAAGTGTATTATTTTTACTTTTACAGGTTTTTTTGATATTTGATTCATGTCTTTTATTTTTTCAGTCCCATTTAATGCCCGTGAATGTAGCTATGTACCTATGTATTTACATACATTCACAGACACAGAATGGGTGTATTCTATGTGATTTTTGTATGTAAATGCATTGTATTTTATGCTCTATTATTGCCCTGTATGTTATGTTTATCTATCTGTATGGAGGGATAATAATTGATTATTTTGCTAATGTTTATGTTCTTTTCATGTATGGCTAATGTATTTATCAGCTTTATTTTGTCATTGTTGTGAATAATGTAAATTGTATTTAGTTACAGGTTAATTGTAATGGCTTCTTAATGGTAGTTAGATTAGAATGATGGTGGTTACTTTAAATTAGAATTGTTTTGGCAATGGTTTGGCTTTAGGAATTGAATATGGAATTGTATAATTGATTTGTATTGTATTGTAATTGTTTGAGGAAATGGATTAATTGATTGATGCTAATTGTATTGATGTTGCTTAGTTTCTATTTGATTTTCATGATGGCATTGGTGGTTAGGGGCATTGTTCATAGTGTATTTTATTGTTACATATATTTTGCATAGTGTTACATGATGCACAGATTAATTGCATCATGTACACACTCAATGCAATTGTGTGACATTTCATATACATTTGTGAAGCTGCTGATTTGTTGGCTTATATTTAATATTGATGCTGGATTTATTTTAACATGCAATGTGGTGATTTTAAGATTAAAAATTCATCTTTTGATTTATGCATGTTTTAGGTGTTTTATAATGGGCAAATAATATATTATGCATATGTGGATAATAGTTATTTTGCACATTATTGTACTGTATATGTGTTGGGGGGGGTGGGGGGTGCATGTATGTATTTAATGTATAGGCCCGGTTTATTTTTTTTTACATGCAGGGTTTGTTCCTTGGTTCTGTGTGAGACCTTTGGAGACCACCTGAGGTATCCTCGGGTATCTCATGGGTACCAGGCTGGTGGGTCCATGGGCGACACCTGCGGGGAAGAACCGGTGGTCCCACATCTGTGGGGGCACCGCGGACCCGTAGTGCCCACCCATGGGTCGCCAGACCTCCGTGGGAACCACCCGAGGCCCCTCAGACACCTGTGGGTCTGACCTGGGGCTCCCAGACATCCGCGGGCCTACTGCGGGGACCCAATTGTGGCCCATGGTGACCACCTGGGTGCCATGGCACCTGGCGGGACCCACCAACAGGCCTCCAGAACCTGTATGAAACAAGTTGCTGGTAACCTGTAGGTCTGTGAGGTGACCCGTCAGGCCCACCGGGGACTCACGTAGGGCTGGGGTATGAACCCTTTATGTAAAATGATAAATCATGTATTTATGGGGGGGCACAGGGGGTGGGTAATGTATTTAATAAATAGAATGATGTTTATTGTGGGGCTGTGTGTTGTTTTTATTGTGGGTACTGGGGGTGGGGGGGAGGGGGTATTGGCCCCAAGGGTATGTGGGTAGGCCTCCCTTGTGGGTAGTGGGTGAGGGTGGTTAGGCCTCAGGTGGTGGGGTCTTAGTGGGGGAGGGTATGTAGGCCTCCCGAGTGGTGGGTGAGGGTGGGTTAACCCCTTAATGACTGTATGGTTAATAACCGCTATGGTGATTAAGGGGTTAGGGGACATTACATTGGCTATTGTGATTGTTGTGCATGTTTTGCAGCACCGGAGGGGCATGGGCAGAATGAAGAGGAGGATAAAGCCGGCCTTCATTGTGGGTGCCTGTAAAAGGTAAGTGTCATATATTGACTGTATGTATTGTAATATATATTTATTTAAAATGGGCAAATGCATTATTATCCATATGTGGATAATAGTAATTTTGCCCATTACAGTACTGTATGTGTTAGGGGGCGGGGGGGATGTGTGTTGTTTATTGGGGGCAATTGTCCCCAATAAACATGCTAATGTGCCTTAACCCCTCATTGCCTTAGCGGCTATCCGCTAAGGTAATGAAGCTGCATTGATGTAAATTTTAATAATAGTCTGCGGGAGCAGGGGGTCCCCTGAGCTGAACCACATTGATTTCTGCCTCAGAGACACCCTGCTTCCCGAGTTACAGGCCCCGGTTTGGGGCATCGGTGCCAGTGCAGACGCCATCTTTATAGAGCCCACGTTGTGTCTTTTTACGCTATAAAGATGGCGGCGACATTGGCCTCCGATGCCCCATACCGGGGCCTGTAACTCGGGAAGCAGGGGGTCTCTGAGGCAGAAATCAATGCGGTTCAGCTCAGGGGACCCCCTGCTCCCGCACACTATTATTAAAAATACATTAAAGCAGCTTCATTACCATAGCGGATAGCCGCTACGGTAATGAATTATTGTTTATTGTTATGTTTTAATACTAGTGTAGATGTGCAGGGGGTCTCCTGAGGTGAACCGCATTGGTTTCAGGTCCGAGGACCCCCTACTTCAGGAGATACAGCCCCCTTTATGGGGTGCCGGTATCCCCTGCAGAATTTAAAGGGGACAGGGGACAGGGGAAGTCAGTCCATCTGATGAAACGCGTAGGGAAGGTGTGCAGTGTATCTTCCTAGACACTTGCTTCAGAACTGCTCAGACATTATACCGATCCGGTATCATCTACCATCTATGTGACGTAATCCGCTGGTGTGCCGCATCTACCATCCCCGGTGGGAACCAAAAGATCATCGTTGGTGTTGTACCCTGGGAGAGATCATTTGCGGAGTGCCTATGACATTAGTTCCTGCAGGCGGTGAGCAGCAAAGGCAGCATTGGATCCAGTGTGTCACGGACTCATCACAGCAGCGAAGCAGTGTTTCCTGGTCCTAGGAGCATGAGTATATCTCATAACATGCTTTTATTTGTTCTATGTTTGTGAGTTCATTTTTATTGAGATTTTTGGGAAAAAATATATCGATTTTGCACAGTAATGCACTAGGATTTGGCGCTTCTTTTTCTTCTATTTTTCTATATAGATATATGTAAGTCCCTGCTCACGCGGTTCGCGTGCTCAGGCACACACGCTCACCCGCGATCGGCGCTTAGGTAAACAAAAAACCTATACTTACCCGCGCGCTCAACTGCCCGCAATGCTCCCTACCCCTCCCCGCACACAAGCAAGACTCCCGGCGCTCATGCTTGGAGCGCTCTCCAAGCATGAGCGCGCTCAGTGCAAGCGGGGACTTAGCCTGGCTGTGCATGCAATGTCTTGTATATAATGTATAATCCTGTTCACTTAATATAACTATGTATTTGTAACCATGTATTTGTCATCATAACTGTCCCCAGGACATACTTGAAAACAAGAAGTAACTCTCAATGTATTACTTCCTGGTAAAACATTTTATAAATCTTATATTATATTAGTGAAAGCACTGTATGCCTGTCTGCATGGCCTGTGTCCCTAGGGGAAATCTCATTGGTCCCTTGGCCCGTCCGCCCCCGCACACCTCTCATTGGCCTGAGGCGGAGTGACGGGCCAAAGGACAAGGACACACACACACACACACACACACACACTCTCTCTCTCTCTCTCTCTCTCTCTTCCCCCTCGGCCACACATACACTCTCTCTGTCCTCTCTGCCCCCCCATCACACTCACCTCCCTCCCCGGAGCTCCACTCACCTCCCTCCCCGGGGCTCCACTTACCTCCCTCCCGCTCCACTCACCTCCCTCCCGCTCCACTCCCTCCCCACTCACCTCCCTCCCGCTCAACTCCCTCCCCACTCACCTCCCTCCCCGGAGCTCCACTCACCTCCCTCCCCGGAGCTCCACTCACCTCCCTCCTGTTCCACTCCCTCCCGCTCCACTCCACTCACCTCCCTCCCGCTCCACTCAGCTCCACTCCCTCCCGCTCCACTCACCTCCCTCCTGCTCCACTCACCTCCCTCCCGCTCCACTCACCTCCCTCCCGCTCCACTCCCTCCCGCTCCACTCACCTCCCTCCCGCTCCACTCACCTCCCTCCTGCTCCACTCACCTCCCTCCCGCTCCACTTCCTCCCGCTCCACTCACCTCCCTCCCGCTCCACTCCCTCCCGCTCGCTCCACTCCCTCCTGCTCCACTCACCTCCCTCCCGCTCCACTCACCTACCCTCCCTCCCGCTCCACTCACCTCCCACTCCACTCACCTCCCGCTCCACTCACCTCCCTCCCCGGCGGGGGGACACGCGGCCACCTAAGATGGCGGCGCCCGGAACGACCCCCTTCCTCCCTCGCGGACTAACTAAGACCGCTCCACTCCCTCCCGCTCCACTCACCTCCCTCCCGCTCCACTCACCTCCCTTCCGCTCCACTCACCTCCCTTCCGCTCCACTCACCTCCCTCCCGCTCCACTCACCTCCCTCCCCGGGGGGACACGCGCCCACCTAAGATGGCGGCGCCCGGAAGGACCCCCTTCCTCCCTCGCGGACTAACTAAGACCGCTCCACTCCCGCCCGCTCACCTCCCTCCCGCTCCACTCACCTCCCTCCCGCTCCACTCACCTCCCTCCCCGGCGGGGGGACACGCGGCCACCTAAGATGGCGGCGCCCGGAAGGACGCCCTTCCTCCCTCGCGGACTAACTAAGATGGCGGCGCCCGGAAGGAGAGGTGACGTGTGTGTGTGTGTGTCACTGTGTGTGTGTGTGTGTCTCATTGTGTGTGTGTCACATGGGGGGGGGCAGGAGCGGAGAGAGAGGGGGGAGCGGTGAAACATACAGGGGGAGTAGAGAGGAGAGACCCGGACATTTTAAGCAACCCACTCCCCTCCTGTCCACTGTCCCCCCTCCTGTCCACTGTCCACCCCCCCTCCTGTCCACTGACCCCCCCCCTCCTGTCCACTGTCCCCCCCCTCTGTCCACTGTCCCCCCCCCTCTGTCCACTGCCCCCCCCCCTCTGTCCACTGCCCCCCCTGTCCACTGCCCCCCCCCCCTGTCCACTGTCCCCCCCCTCTGTCCACTGTCCCCCCCCTCTGTCCACTGCCCCCCCCTGTCCACTAACCCATCCTGTCCACTGTCCCCCCCACTCCCGTCCACTCTCCCCCCCCTCCCGTCCACTCTCCCCCCCCGTCCGCTCTCCCCCCACCCTCCCGTCCGCTCTCCCCCCACCCTCCCATCCGCTCTCCCCCCACCCTCCCGTCCGCTGTCCCCACCCCACCCTCCCGTCCGCTGTCCCCCCTCTCCCCTCCTCCTAGCGGAAAATTTAACTCACGGGCAACGCCGGGTCTCTCAGCTAGTAAATAAATAAAAACACTCTTAACTCCAACTGGCACAGTCTTTGAACTACGTTATACCACTAGTTCAATTTTTTTAAGTGCCTCTTTCTTTCTCTAAGGCCGCGTCCATGTTTAGTGCTTGCGGGCGGAGGCGCGCTTCCGCTCGGCACTGAGCCCCTACTGCCGCAATGAGAGCGGCTTTAGTAGGGGCTCGCCTACGCTTCCGCGCGCTTGCGGAAGCGTAGGTCTTAGGGAAATTTTAAATTTCCCCGCTTGCCGCCGCGCAGGGCCGGTCACGTGAGCGGTTTCGCCCAATGAGGGCGAACCAGCTCTGTGACGTCACTGGCCAGCCCGCCGACACGCCCCCTGACAGCGCGCTGTCTAAGGCCAGGGAAAGCACCCGCTTTCCCTGAGCCTCAGCGCGCCTCCGCACGCCAGCAGGAACCCTGGCCGAGGCCTAATACACAAACACACAGACACATGTAGCCCTTTTTCTGAACCACCTACCTAAGGGACTACTGGTAGCTGTATAACACCTGCGGCTCCAGGAGATCTGAGCCTCCGCTAGCTGGGAGCCTGGGGTAACACTTACATACTTACACAGCGCAGCGCCTCCACCTGCGATGGCTCCCACCGAAGGGGGAGTGGTTCCTCGCAGGACACTTAATAAACACATACACAGTAGGAATAATAACTAACACTTTACTAACACACATATAAAACATAACACAACATTATATCCTGTGTCCCTCGCACGAGGAGACACCAACCGTGACGTCCCGCCGGACGCTTTCCCAACTCCCGGTGAATCCCCACCCAGTGTCCAACGAACCCCTTAGAATGTCCCGTACTCCTACGGAGAATCAATGGTGACTGCGCAGTCACAGTTAAGCTAGGGCCCGGTGGTGCACTTATATATTTGATACCTTCCGAGCACTCCGATGCTCGGGTCAGCAGTCTTCGCAAAGGCTCAGTCGGCGATGACTCTTCCAACCGAACTCCTGCACTTGCGGACCGCTAGGGCGGTCCCGCTCTGGAACACCGTCTCTGTGGACCCCAACGTGGGTCCGAACTCAGTCACGGAACAGCAGCAGCCGCTGATTCCCTAACTATCTAAGTGACGCACTATCGTGACAGGAACCCTAACCTAGGGCCTGTCCCTGTAGTACCGCAACCTGTGGGGCTTGGGGAAACTCCTAGGGCCTGCGGGGTTAATAACCTGCCCCACTCCCCTCGCTCGTCCCAGTCCTAACTCTAGCTACTAACTCGCTAGTACTAACAGTGCCTGCAGCACACACACTGCTCACACAGTCAGCCTGCAGACATCCACACACGCTGCACACACTGCACTCAGTACATGCAGCGACAACACACAACAACAATACACCGCACCTGGAACCCGCAGCAATAACACACTACGTACACTCAGCATCCGCTGCACACCCTGTGCCTATTTGTCAGTGCTCACAGCACTACCCACTGTGGCACTGCCAAACCTGCACCCTCACACACCTAAGGGTGACCTCCCTATCTAGGGCCGTCCCTCTTCAGTTACCCCCTGCCCTAACAGGGATTTGGGGCCTGCCTGGGACTTGGGGAAACCTTACCTGGTGCAGGAGCCACTCGCTCCCTGCACCCTTCCTTCCCCTTCCTCTTCCTCAGCCTGACTGACGTGACACTAAGCCCGCGAAATGTATCCTTTCTCCTGGGTGGGAATCCTCCAGCCCTATTGGCTCTTATCAGGCACCTGGTGCCTGTCTCCCTATGCCTCCTGGGAGTTGTAGTTCCCAGGGGGCTGTCTGTGTATTGGGGCCGCGTGCGCACTTGCCCTGCGCATGCGCAAACTACTAATGGCCGCCGCAATCTCTCTCTCCCCTGTCCTGCCCTCGCGCGACTTCTCCCTAGCCACCGAGTCCCTCCTGCGCATGCGCGACCTCCTAAGGGCTGCCTTCGCTTCCTACCCCTATCCGAGCATGCGCAAGCTCGCGCGATCTGTCATGGCGGCCCCAGCTAGCCGGGTGCGCCGCCGGAGCTCCAGGGACGCCGAGCGCTCCCTGCACTGGCCCCCACCCTCGCGAAGTGCCGGCGGGTCCGTCGCTGCCTCCGGCGGCACCCGCGACCACACGGCACTCGCGGAGGGGGGTCAGTGAGTGACAGATAACCTCGGGGTTACACACATATAGAGGAAAAACAGTAGAAAATAAGCATTAGCGCTGGTCTTGGTGACTATGGTGCAGCCTAAGGCTAAGTTCCCGCTAGCGCTGAGCGGGCTGCGCTTGCGGCAGGCACTCATGCGCAGGCACGTACGCTCTCCCGAGCTTGACGCTTGGGAAGTAAAAAAAAAGTGTTTGTGGAGCGCACTCAATAGGCCCCCCATGCACCTCCCCGCGCGCGCTCGCAAAATTTGCAGGACACCCGCGCTCATTCTTGAAGAGTTGGTCACGTCACCACTCAAGCATGAGCGCGGTCAGCGCCAGAGGGGCCGCAGCCTAACATTGGGTAACATCGGCTAGTGGTTGACTTTAGAATGGCTTGTATAATTTATAACATGTCCAGTATGTTTTGGCTGAGGCTGAATTAAAAAGCCAGAAAATTAAATATCTCTGACAAAAGCTCACATATGAATTACAGCTATTAGCTCTAATTGTTTGTGGTTTGCATGTTGATTTACCTCTTGGTTTGTGTGCTGTTCTACAATGAAAGAATGGTGGTCTTATCAGTCTTCCTTAATGAAAAATATCCAAACGCTACATCATTTAGTTGTTTCAAATAAATAATGTGGAATTCTCCTATGGTTTGTTTTTGCAAATATATATATTCTGTATGATGTTGGGCTTTACTTCTCTTATTAGATTTTTAAAAAAAAATGTCTTTAACACATGCTTTCATAGTTGATTGCAGGAATAACAATAAAAATCCCAATGCACCAGTCTAGCACCTTTCTGACAGAATTACAGAGAATGGCAACATACAGACAAGAATCCAGAGCACAGTACAAGAATCCAGTCTGACAAACAGGATCCCACAGCATGGCACCATGTGACAGGAATCCAGAGCATGGCACCAGTCTGACTGAGAGAAATCCAGGGCATAGCACCAGTCTGACAGGGGTCCAAAGTATGGTACCATCCTGGTAGACAGAAGTCTAGAGCATGGTGCCAACCTGACAGGCAGGAGTCCAGTGCATGACACCATCTGGACAGGTAGGAACCCAGAGCATGGCACTAGCCTGAAAGACAGATGACTAGACTCTAGAGCATGGCACCAGCCTGCCAGGCAGACCCAAGGGGGATTTGCACCAGCCTCACAGTCAGGAGCCTAGGGCATAGCACCATCCTTATAGCACCTCACAACATGGCGCTAACTTGACAGATCGACATGACACCAATATCAACACACAAAAGAAAGAAAATAGTAAGCTGCTCTGATACAAAACCATTTTTCTGAACTTTGAAAAATCCCCCACACTTAATTGAATACCCTAAGTGTGCAAATAAGATGGTGAAGTAAAATACAAGTTACATGATCGCCTTTCTCTTTTATATCGAATAATATTACAATTCTAATGTCTGAATTCATTGAAAACGTACAACGTGCTGAAGCAATAAGTATAATAAGAATGAGCATCTAACTAAATGTGACAGGCTTTCCTGCCTATTATGCACCAAAGATATGTACTTTGCAGACAGGACACACAGTTATTTCATTATTAGAATATGACAGATTGAGATTACTGAAGCATTTTAGGATGAAGTTTGCATTTTTTTAATACTTGCATTTGCTCTTCGTTCTTATCTCAGGATCTTGCACACCTCTAGTTTAAATAGAAATGCAGTAAAATAACTACCTTGTAATAAGAAGGAGCCGATTAGTGACCTCAGTGGGAGTGAATTAGCAGCAGACTTTGTTCCTGTTACAGCTCAAAGTGAACCAGTCAGATTGTGGGGGTGGGACTTGCAGCTGGAGTTAAATGTATCTGCCTTTATGTTTGCAGTCAATGGGAGGGTCATCTAAAAGTGTCTCCTTCTTCCTTCTGTAAATAAATGTAAGCAGCCTGTGCCTGTCTGACCCACCAGTTGCAACTCTCACCTGTGCCCTCAGCGCCTCACTGATCCGTTTCTTGCCCTCACTGCTACTGACAGCTTCAAACATGAGCTTCTTCTCCCGTGCCTTCAGATCCAGTAGTAAACTTGGGAGAAAGCAAGATAAACCTGGCTCATCAGATCAGGTAATGGGGATACGGTTACACTGGATGTGAAGTTTAGCATTGGGAAGTTATTAGTTATGTATGTATGTATGTCTTTATTTATATAGTGCCATTAATGTACATAGCGCTTCACAGTAGTATTACGCGTGCCAATTATATACTAGCTGATATACCTGGCGTTGATATACCTGGGGGGGGCGGGCGTGGGCATGAAAGGGGGGCGTGCGTGGGGCGTGCATGCGTGCGGCCGGGAGAGGCGACATGCGTGCGGCCAGGCGGGCAAGTTGAGCGCGCTTGAAAGACATTTTTTTGTTTACTCAAGCGCCAAGCTTGGGTAAGCGTGCGTGCCTGCACACAAGCACGCTCACGCCGCTTGGCGGTGACGGGACAATTTGAATTGCCGAAACTAAACTCGGCAAGCACTGTACGCTCAGCGCTAGCGTGGCCGCAGCCTTAGGCTAAGTCCCCGCTGGTGCTGAGCGCGCTTATGCTTAGAGGGCGCTCCAAGCATGAGCGCCGGGTTTCCGGCTTGTATGCGTGTGCGGGTGAGAGGGGGGGGCATTGCGGGTAGTTGAGCGCATGGGTAAGTATAGATTTTTTGTTTATGTAAGCGCCAATCGCGGCTGAGCGTGTGCATGCGCACGAGCGCCGCGCGCACCGCGTGAGCGGGGACTTACATATATCTACATATGTAATTCCCCGCCGCAAGCGCCGCCCGTTCAGCCCGATCAGCGCTAGCGGGGACTTAGCCTAAGGAGGGGCAGCAGAGTGTAAAGCTTTAAAAGTGAGGAGGCGAATTGAGTGCGAGATGCGTGATTTGATAGGAAGCCAGGAGAGGGATTTCAGCAGGGAAAACGCTGAGACAGATTTAGGAAATAGAGTGATTCTGACAGCAGTATTTAGGATGAATTGTAGGGGAGACAGGTGAGAGGCAGGAAGGCCGGACAGCAGGAGGTTACAGTAATCGAGACGGGAGAGAATGAGGGCCTGTGTCCGAGTTTTAGCAGTCGAACAACAGAGGAAAGGGCGTATCTTTGTAATATTGCGGATAAAAAAGCGACAGGTTTTAGATACGTTTTGAATGTGAGAGAGGTCGAGTGTGACCCCCGTAGACAGCGTGCTTGGGCTACTGGGTGAATTATAGTACATCCAACAGTAATGTGGAAGGAGGTAGTAGGGCCAGGTTTAGGAGGAAGTATGAGGAGCTCTGTTTTTGCCATGTTAAGTTTAAGTCGGCGGAGGGCCATCCATGATGATATCGCAGAGAGACATTCAGAAACTTTAGTCTGTACAGCAGATGTAAGGTCAGGGGTTGAAAAGTAAATTTGTGTGTCGTCAGCAT
Organism: Ascaphus truei; assembly: GCF_040206685.1. Lineage (NCBI taxonomy): Eukaryota > Metazoa > Chordata > Amphibia > Anura > Ascaphidae > Ascaphus > Ascaphus truei. The sequence goes on from NC_134488.1 coordinate 89,380,420, forward strand.
AGAGGTGATATTTAAACCCAAGAAATGTGATTATGTCCCCTAGAGAAAGTGTGTACAGAGAAAAGAGAAGAGGTCCCAGGATAGAGCCCTGGGGTACCCCAACAGAGGGATCGATAGGGGAGGAGGTGTTAGCAAAAGAGACACTGAAAGTACGATGGGAGTGGTAGGAGGAGATCCAGGATAGAGCTTTGTTCGAATACCAAGAGTATGGAGAATGTGAAGGAGAAGAGGGTGGTCCACGGTGTCAAACGCTGCATAGAGGTCAAGTAATATGAGCAGAGTGTAATGACCTCTGTCTTTGGCAGCATGGAGGTCATTAATTATTTTAGTGAGGGCTGTTTCAGTCGAGTGAGCAGTGCGGAAGCCAGATTGTAGAGGGTTTAGGAGAGAATAGGTGTTGAGAAAGTGGAGCAAGCGAGAGAATACAAGACGCTCAAGGAGTTTGGAGGCAAAAGGCAGTAGGGAGACAGGTTGATAGTTAGAAAGACAGGTAGGGTGAAGCTTGCTGTTTTTCAGTAATGGTATAATTGTTGCATGTTTGAAGGACAGGAAAAGGTTCTAGAGTAGAGGGAGGAGTTAAAAATGTGTGTGAGTGTAGGGATTATAGTAGGAGCAAGAGGTTTTAGGAGATGGGAGGGAATGGGGTCAAGAGGGCAAGTGGTAGAGGCAGAAGAGGAGATCAGCAGTGACACATCCTCCTCTGAGACAGTGGAAAATAAGTCAAGGAAGGCAGGAGGAGAGTTAGGAAGCGGTGTAGGAGGGGAGGAGGAAACAGAGGGGATGTTCTGACGTATGGTTTCCACCTTTTCCTTAAAATATTCAGCAAAGTCCTGAGGTGAGATGGAGCAAGAAGAAGAGGCAGCTGAGGGTGGTTTGAGTAGAGAGTCAAAGACAGAGAAGAGTTGGCGTGGGTTAGACTTGTGCGTTTTGATTAGTGAAAAAAAGTAGGTTTGTTTAGCCTGAGAGAGGGCAGAGTTGAAACAGGATAGCATACATTTGTGGTGAAGGAAATCTGCGATAGTGTGAGATTTCCTCCAGAGGCGTTCAGAGGAACGAGTGGAGGAACTCAGCATGCGCGTGTGGGAATTTAGCCAGGGTCTGGGGTTTGAAGGGTGAGGATGGCAGAGAGAAAGCGGGCATGTAGATCAAGAGAGGAGGATAAGGCAGAGTTGTAGTTCCTGACCAGGTTGTCAGGGTCTGGAGCAGAACTGAGAGAGGAGAGAGAGGTGCGTAAAGTGGAATCAAAGGCTGGTAGGTTAATAGAATGCAGGTTTCTGCAGAAGCGAGGGGTAGATGGAGATGGAGAAGGGGAGAAGCGAGAGAGAGAAAATTAGATGAGGTGATGGTCAGAGAGGAAATGGGGAAATGGAGAAATGAAAGAGAAAAGTTTTTAGTGAAAACCAGGTCTAGGTAGTGGCCATTCTTGTGGGTGCTGGCTGCCGTCCACTGTTGAAAACCAAAAGAAAGGTTAGAGACAGAAAGCGGGAAGCCCAAGGGACAGAGGGGTCAGCGATGTGGCAGTTGAAGTCCCTAAGGAGAAGAACAGGGGAGTCTGAGGAGAGAAAGAAAGAGAGCCAGGAGTCAAAGTGAGAAAGGCAGAAGGTGGATGAGTAGAGGTAGGTGGGCAATAGATGACCGCCACATGGACAGGGAGAGGAGAGAAGATCTGGACAGTGTGAGTCACAAAGAAGGGAAAAGCAAGAGAGGGAGGAATAGGAAGGGTTCAGTAACAGCAGATAGAGGAGAGCAGGAGCACCATGCCTCCACCCCTGCCATCAGGGCATGGAGTGTAAGAGAAAGAAAGGCCACCATAAGAGAGGTTCCAGAGCAGAGTCAGACTGAGTGAGCCAGGCCTCAATTATAGCAAATACGAGCAGAGAGTGAGAGAGAAAGTAGTCATGCACAGAGAGGAACTTGTTAGAGATGGAGCGAGCATTCCAAAGGGCACAGGAGAAAGGGAGAGAGGATGGAGGCTGGCAGGGGATGGGTATGAGGTTGGAGGGGTTGACACCCGAAGGAGTAGAAGTTGCATTTGGCAGGCGATAGAATAAGAGCATGTAGAAATAAGGCAGGGACCAGGATTGGGAGAGATATCCTCAGAAGCAAGGAGGAGAAGCATGGATAGAAAGAGAATGCGTGAGAATGATTTGTAGGGGTGTGCTTTAGTGCAGGAGGTATAGCCGTGTATTGACAGAAAGCGCATGTAAGAAAGTAGTTCATGTGAACTGAGACGTGGTGAAGGAAGTAGAGATGGAGATATTTGAATAGAGTTAGAGACATAATGAGGCTGGTAGAATGAAATGCATAATTTGAAAAGAAGTGAGGCCATAGCAAATATAAATAGTAAAGGCAATAGTAAAGGCAATAGTAAAGTGTTGAGACGTGCAGTCTGGGATAGATAATATCCTCTTTTCCAGCTTAGATCAAATTCAGGAATCAGGGCCAGTAGTTGTCTACTTGTTCACTCCTTTTGATCTCCCTGTGTTGTGAATAGAGACTAAAGGAGTGGCTCAGTGAGTAAAGACACTAACTCTGAAAACAATGACACTGAGTGTCAGCTCCTTGTTACCTTGGGCAAGTCACTTTATCTCCCTGTGCTTCAGTCAAAAGAAAAAAATAGATTGTAAGCTCTATGGGGCAAGGAACCATGCCTGCAGAAATTCTATGTACCGTGCTGTGTATACTGTCAGTGCGATACAACACAAATGTATTATTATTATACGTAGACTATGCAATTATCATCAGCTTAACAAGAGTGGCATTTTACATATTAACATACCTCCTTTACACATGATTGATTTATGTAAGATAAACTCTTATTCGAGTTAGGAAGCGTAGTTCAGAAAATAATTCTGCGTACGATCCTTGTGCGTACACAGAAACATGTGTATCTCTAGAGCAGTGATTCCCAACCTTTTTTGTTTGGAGGAACCCTTTAAGTATTTTGTAAAATTTCGGGGAACCCCTATCTGGATGACACATGTTCGACACGGGTAAATCACAAAATAGACGTGTAAAGCAGTGGGGGTAATAGATAATAATTAACTCATACTTTTGAATAAACAATATGTATATATTTTGTAATGATTTTGTTTTAAACATCACCCCCCCTGCATCTCACATCACCCCCCCTGCATCTCACATCACCCCCCCTGCATCTCACATCACCCCCCTCCTGCATCTCACATCACACCCCCCCCCCCTGCATCTCACATCACCCCCCCCTGCATCTCACATCACCTCCCCTGCATCTCACATCACCCCCCTCCTGCATCTCACATCACCCCCCCTGC